>NC_084617.1:65233642-65263642 GCF_033978795.1 Nerophis ophidion | reverse complement strand
GTTTGCACATTTGAGATTCAGCAAAATTACTAATTATCTGTGTGCTTGATGGAAAAGTTATGCAAACTTATTTATTGAGGGTCACAGAACTTTAAACTTTAAAGCAGTGATTCTCAAACACTTAGTACTTGGGCTCTATCTCATGGTACGCCAAAAAATCACTTCATTAAAAGTACAGTGTTTTCCTTTCCTATATTCAAACAGTGTTACTGTTCAAATCCTGCGTAATGTTACAGTGGGCTCAAATATTAAATACATTTCTAAATAAAACCTCTACCTGGTTTTTAATAAATACTTAGGCCTACTATGCTATTGTCTGTTAATGTTATATTATGGTGGGTCGGGGAGAGTAAAAAAAAAGTTTGAGAGCCACTGCTTTAGAGGTAACAGATTCTTGTGCAGATACATTATGTTTCCCTCCAGTATACTACAGAATATTGCCCTTTTTAATTTTTTGAAAACCCCAAAAAATCCAACCTGACTCTCACCAGATCCTTCTGGTCCGCTGAGCTCCACACAAGGATTTGGGACTTCTCAAAAGAAGATGTATTTCAGAAGGCAGGTCCTTGTAAAAAAAAAAAAAATGTATGATTGGTTAAACCACTTGAATGAGGTGCTACTTCAACCACTCACATCGGAATGAAACCGTGACGCTGATGAAAGCGACACTGGGAAATCCAAAACAGAACAGCCGACATATTGGATAATGACAGAGCGAAAAGTTAAAAAACAATCTCTGTTAGATCTTTTAAAGAATTAATATTCGATATATTCGACAAAACAGTTGCATCAGCAGAATCAATATCAGCACACGACTCCTCACTGCGTGGCGCCATTGTTGTTTGAATCAAACAGTTGCTTCGGCTTTACATCAAATCTAAGAAATCCCGCCCGGCGATCCCGATAGGTTCATTCTTATCCAGAAGGAGTTTGCATTGCCCTCGATCCCAGATCCTTGTGTGGAGCTCAGCGAACTACAAGGATCTGGCAAGAGTCAGGTTACAAAAAACAGCCATACCCAGGAAATGATGATGAAGGTGCACAATTTGAAGCTGATCTGTTTTTAAATTGGTCTGCTTTAGCTGAGATTTTTGTAGTTCTAATCAAATCGCATGTTTTTTTTCCAGCTGGGGCCTGGCATGGTGAAACCATGTCGCCTTCTTCGGCCAGTTACGCAGATCCAGGAAAGGTCCCTGGTTCACCAGGAGGGTTTACCGAAGCTGCCTGTGCCGCCCTTGAAACAGACATGCGATCACTACCTGGCTGCTTTGGAACCGATTGTCAGTGAAGAGGAGCTGGAGCACACCCGAATGCTGGTGGAGGAGTTCCTGAAGGGTGGGGTCGGGGATCGTCTGCAGAAAGGTCTGGAGCGACGGGCCCGAAAGACGGACAACTGGGTAGATATTTCATGTGTTTTACCTTCATCATATCACAAGTCAGCCTTTCATCATTTAATGAATTACCATACCATATCATACCAACTTTATTCATAAAGCCCTTTAAAAACAACCACAGTTGAAGAACAAAGGGCTGTACACAACAAAGAAAATAGAGGCAAAGGACAGACTAAAAAATAACATTTAAAACAGAAGTAAAAATACACATTGAAAAAGCAAATACAAATTACCCTAAGAACAATTTGTTAGATAAAAAGCAGTTAAAAAAGTTAAGAACCGTTAAAAAAGTTAAAAACAGTTCAAAGTCTCATGCTTGGTTAAAAGCCCATCCATCCTGGTGCCTATCTCAGCTACAATCGGGCGGAAGGCGAGGTACACCCTGGACAAGTCACCACCACAGGGCCAACACAAATAGACAGACAACATTCACACTCACATTCACACACGAGGGACCATTTAGTGTTGCCAATCAACCTATATAAAAAGCAGTTAAAAAAGTTAAAAAAGTTAAAAACAGTTCGCTGGGTTAAAAGCCATCCATCCATCCATTTTCTACCGCTTATTCCCTTTGGGGTTGCGGGGGGTGCTGGTGCATAGCTCAGCTACAATCGGGCGGAAGGTGGTGTACACCCTGGACAAGTCGCCACCTCATCGCAGGGCCAACACAGATAGACAGACAACATTCACACTCACATTCACACACTAGGGCCAATTCAGTTTTGCCAAGTAAAATACACATTGAAAAAGCAAATACAAATTTCCCTAAGAACAAATTGTTAGATATAAAGCAGTTAAAAAAGTTAAAAAACGTTATAAAAGTTAAAATTGTTTAAAGTCTCAGTGAATAAAAATGGGTTTTAAGAAGGGTCTTAAATGTAGCCAAAAAAGGGGCCTGTCTCACATGGAGAGGGAGATCGTTCCAGAGTTTGGGATCCGCAACTGAAAAGGCTGTGTCCCCCTCTGAGCTTGTGCTTCGATTTGGGTTTATATATTTAATCATATAATAATAATATTATGGTAATAATAATACCATATAATTCTAGGTTAATAATTAAATGGTATAACAATTCTTAACCAAGTCTCCAATTCTGTTTTATTAATGTTTTTAACAGTTGTCTGAATGGTGGATGCAGTCTGCCTATTTGGACTGTCGGATGCCGGTCGCTGTTTGCACGAGCCCTGGTGTGGTCTTGCCACGTATGCACTTCCAAGATCGCCAAGGACAGATGAGGTGAACCACAAGCCACAAACCAATGTAACCTCTCACTGTTGTAAACACAAGTGCCCACACCTAAGACAGGCCTTAGATATCCTGTTTTGTCAGGTTCTTCTCGCTTTGTCAGACATTAACGTCATAATAATTATTTAATGATGTTGTACCCATGTAAGACAAGTTTTAGTTTAGTTTAGTCTTTAGTTGAAGGGACAATGCACAGAAACATTAAGCTCAAAAACAGATATGTTCTGTACCAGATAATAGCTAAATAGCTAATTTCCATTTGCAGTCCCTAGCTACCTAAATTAAAGGGATAAAAAAATCATGTAATAAAATTAGAACAAATTAATGTAATCAAATTAAGAAAAGTCATAAAATGCCCTTTCGTTGACCCATACTTATTATACAATACAACCACACCTCATTTACATCATCACACACAATACATGCCCTTGTTCACATCTGTCATCATTTTTAAAAACAACCATGATTTTAACAGACAAACCTCACAGTTTACAATAAAAATTATTTTGTCGAAACCATATTCAGTTGGAGCTTCGAGTCGACCTTTACACAGGCTTCCCTCACCATGTTGGCTATTTAAAGCATACCCCTAGCATTGCCCAGCTGTTTTTGACTGCTGTGACTCATGAGATATGCTGTGAACATGACCACCATGTGCAGGAGGAGTCCAGCAAGTCATGATCTTAGTTTTAAACTTAGTGCAGATAACCGAATATCTGTGTCAATCAACTGGACATAAGCCTACATCATCATGTGTCATTCTGTTACATTATGTCATAACTCAGTGATATATCTTCTGTGCAGATTCGCAGCTAAATTGATAGCAGGAGTGTTGGAGTTTAAAGAAATGATTGACAGGTGAGGTTCACCAGGTATATTACAAATAATGTGGTACCTCAGTTTTTCCAATCTGTTCCAACATGTCAAACCGTCCATCCATTAGGAATATGTACCAAATTCGGTCCTTCTACAGACATCGACCAAATTTTCGTTTGTACTAACATGTATTGATTCACGTAAAATCAGACGTTGTCATATTTGGAATACATTTGTTGCCCGTGACAAATAAACTGGTGGTGTGACTGTGTAAGTTAGTAAAGAACTACAGTCGATGAGTGATGACGTCAGAGAGGGGTGTAGAAGCTGGGGCATATGACTTGTGAAGATTTGAGAGTAGGCTAACACTGGCACGTTTGGAATAAAAACATGTTAAAGGGGAACATTATCACAATTTCAAAAGGGTTAAAAACAATAAAAATCAGTTCCTAGTGGCTTGTTGTATTTTTTGAAGTTTTTTTCAAAATTTTACCGGTCTCGGAATATCCCTAAATAAAGCTTTAAAGTGCTTGATTTTCGCTCTCTGCGAAGACACTGGCCATTTCCCTGTGACGTCACACAGTGCTGCCAATGTAAACAAACAATGGGAGTACCACAGCAAGATATAGTGTCATTAGCTCGGATTCAAACTGGGATTTCAGCGACTTAAGCGATTCAACAGATTACGCATGTATTTAAACAGATGGTTGGAGTATGAAAATATTGAAAAAGAAACTGAAGCTATTGAGCGAATAGCCATTGACGCTATTCATAGCCATAGCATGGCCGAATAGCTGCGTTAGCATCGCCGGTAAAATGTGCGGACCAAACGATCAGGACTTTCGCATCTTTTGACACTGGAGCAACTTAAATCCGTCAATTGGTAAGTGTTTTTTTCGCATTAAATGTGGGTGGGAGGAAACGTAATATAGTTGCAAATGCATCTACAGGTTATCCATACATCTCTGTACCATGTCTGCTTTAGCACCGCCGGTAAATAGCATGTTAGCATCGATTAGCGTAGCATGTTAGCATCGATTAGCTGGCAGTCAACAGCAACAAAACTCACCTTTGTGATTTCGTTGACTATCGTTGCAAATGCATTTGCAGGTTATCCATACATCTCTGTGCCATGTCTGCCTTAGCATCGCCGGTAAAATGTGGAGAAACTCCAGCACATTCAATGGGGGTCTGGCGGTAGACACTTTGGCATCTTCGGGCCAGTGGTGCAACTTGAATCCCTCCCTGTTAGTGTTGTTACACCCTCCGACAACACACCGTCGAGGCATGATGGCTCCAAGGTTCCAAAAACTAGTCAAAAAAACGGAAAATAACAGAGCTGAGAACCGGTGTTTGTAATGTGTTGAAAATGAAAAGGGCGGGTGTGTTACCTCGGCGACGTCACATTCTGACGTCATCGCTTCCAGCGCGATAAACAGAAAGGCGTTTAATTCGCCAAAATTCACCCATTTGGAGTTCGGAAATCGGTTAAAAAAATAGATGGTCTTTTTTCTGCACCATTAAGGTATATATTGACGCTTACATAGGTCTGGTGATAATGTTCCCCTTTAATAACATAGTTGGACTCTCACAGTGTATTAATAACATCATAAGACTCAAAACAGAGTGCCTGACTTAAAAGGACTTTGAAGAAAAATTGCATTCTTAGTCACACTTTTCTAAATTATTCTAACATGTCACTTGTCTATGGATGTTGAAAAAAATAATCATACTTAAAGTTAAATGTTCCATCCATCCATCCATTTTTTACCGCTTATTCCCCTTTGGGGTCGCGGGGGGCGCTGGCGCCTATCTCAGCTACAATCGGGCAGAAGGCGGGGTACACCCTGGACAAGTCGCCACCTCATCGCAGGGCCAACACAGATAGACAGACAACATTCACACACTAGGGCCAATTTAGTGTTGCCAATCAACCTATTCCCAGGTGCATGTCTTTGGAAGTGGGAGGAAGCCGGAGTACCCGGAGGGAACCCACGCATTCACGGGGAGAACATGCAAACTCCACACAGAAAGGTCCCGAGCCTGGATTTGAACCCAGGACTGCAGGACCTCCGTATTGTGAGGCAGACGCACTAACCCCTCTGCCACCGTGAAGCCCAAGTTAAATGTTATTGTATCTTATTTTCTTGTTGTTAAAGGTTTTCCAATTGTATCAATTTGAGTTTTGAATGGATTATTCCTATTATTTCAAAATCCAAACAAAGCCAGTGTCCAGAATATATTATGTCTGAACTGAGAGATTTCACTGTATCATAATCATACACCAAAACAATAGTGATTATCTTGAAACATTATGTTCATGTGCCACAGTCAGACGCTACCAATAGAGTATCTGAGCAAGAAACCCCTCTGCATGGACCAGTATTACCAGATCTTGTCCTCCTGCCGTATCCCTGGACCAAAGAGAGACACTGTTGTAAATCATGCCATCGGGAAAACTCAGCCCACTCACATCACTGTAGTTCATAACTTCCAGGTACTGCAGATGGCACTGTTGTTCTACTCGTGCATGCCACAATTTAGTAAGCTCCTTTTGCCTCTTTTCTTCCTAGTTTTTCGTCCTGGATGTTTACAACAGCGATGGTACTCCACTTACAGTGGATCAAATATACATGCAACTGGAAAAAATTTGGAACACCTCGTTGCAGACCAACAAGGAGCCTGTTGGTATACTAACGTCACAGCACCGCAATACTTGGGGAAAAGCATATAATAATCTGATTAAAGGTAAGAATGTTATGAATTGATTAACGTGGACCCCGACTTAAACAAGTTGAAAAACTTATTCGGGTGTTACCATTTAGTGGTCAATTGTACGGAATATGTACTGTACTGTGCAATCTACTAATAAAAGTATCAATCAATCAATCAATATCAATCAATCAATCAATCAATCAATCAATCCGCCGCCCGGATCATATATTGTTTTGGGTTTTGAGTCCTTTTGTGTTTTGCCCATCGTTTTGGACTCTTCCTGTTCTTAGTTTTTGCACTTCCTTATTTATCTTGTCTCCGTGGTTTCTGATTTGTTCAACCTGCTCTTGTTCCTGACGCGCGCCTGTGTTTTGATGATTGCTTTAGTATTTAAGCCTGCCTTCGACCTCAGTTCTGTCTGGTTTGTTTGTTTTGCGGTAAGCAACAGTCACGTTGGCATTTCCTAAACCCTTGTACCTTTGCTAAGTAGCTCCTTAGCCTCCGTGCGCTCGGCACGCTCTTCTTGTACTTTTTGGACTGCATGCTAAGTTTAGCGTTAGCTTCCCGTGCGTAGGCACGCGCTTTATTTTTCCTTTTGTACCAGTGTTATTTTATCATTTTTATACTAAACCAAGCTCTTACCTGCAGTTCCTGCCGGTCTGGTCCTCGTGCATCTTGGGGTGACTCAATGCGCTTCCAACGCGATGGAAACAAACCAGACAGAACTGAGGTCGAAGGCAGGCTTAAATACTAAAGCAATCATCAAAACACAGGTGCGCGTCAGAAACAAGAGCAGGTGGAACAAATCAGAAACCATGGAGACAAGATAAATAAGGAAGTGCAAAAACTAAGAACAGGAAGAGTCCAAAACGATTGGCAAAACAAAAAAAGGACTCAAAACCCAAAACAATATATGATCCGGGCGGCGGATCATAACAAGGAAGGCACAAATGAAGGCCTCAAGTGCGTTTGGTTAATTCTATTTGTTCTCTTGTATCTCACTCCTCAGATAGGACAAACAAGGAGTCAGTGCGTGCCATCCAAAAAAGTATTTTCACTGTATGTTTGGATGCGCCCATGCCCCGTGTGTCAGATGAGCTGTACCAGAGCCGCGTGGCTGCACAAATGCTGCATGGAGGCGGTGCTCGCTGGAACAGTGGCAACCGCTGGTTTGACAAGACGTTACAGGTGAGTGAAGATGAATTTACATTAATTAGGACGATTGGGAAATTCAGTGTCCATATGAATCCTCCACAGTTTATTGTTGGTGAAGATGGCACATGTGGACTGGTGTATGAACATGCACCTGCAGAGGGCCCGCCTATTGTGTTCCTCATTGATTACGTTGTTAAGTATATGTAAGCTCTCTTTTCATTCCATTCTATTTGATGGGATGCTGTCTCCATTTTTGAACGGCCCAGGAAACTACAGATCATGCTCTTATTTTGTCACAGGCAGAAGAATCAAATAGTCCGCTCCCCAATGGTTCCTTTGGTCATGCCTCAGAAGCTGCGTTTCAACATCACCCCGGAGGTCAAGCGAGACATTGAAAAAGCAAAACAAAATATGAATATGTAGGTCAAGTAGAGTCTAAAAATATAATGTTTAGCCCCTCGAACTTTTTTTATATGACTTTCTTTGCATTCCCAGAATGGTACATGACCTGGATGTAAAGGTTCTACTGTTCTCTCATTATGGGAAAAATGTGCCAAAGCAGCACAAATTGAGTCCAGATGCTTTCATTCAAATGGCTCTGCAGCTTGCCTACTTTAGGTAACAAATAAGTAATTGACAAACATAGTATGGAGCCATTTCCTGATAAGTCTAATTTTGCATTTCAGGATGTATAACACATGTTGCCCCACATATGAGAGCGCGTCATTGCGAATGTTCAAATATGGACGAACAGATGCAATACGAGTAACGACCATGGACTCGTTAAAATTCGTCCAAGCGATGCAGGACACAGCTAAACAGGTATAATGAAAATGTTCTTGAAAGATACACTAGTATTGACATACGTGATATTCTCGGACTGACCTTTGAAATCTTTCCTCTAGAACACAGAGAGGTTGGCACTGCTACGGAAGGCTGCACAGACACACACGGAGAGCACATACAATGTGAGGACTTATCATTTTATTCTCTGAACTATGTAACTCACTACAGTTTGCCTCATGAGCTACAGCTGCTTTTTTTTTTTTTTTAGGCCATTCACGGACAAGCCATAGACCGACACCTTCTAGGATTGAAGATGCAGGGTATTGTAGACCTCACATCTATGCCTGAGATATTTATGGACACTTCCTTTGCTGTGGCTCACCATTACAATCTTTCCACCAGCCAGGTATGTTCACTTAGATACAGTACATTGAAGAATGTACAAACCCCGTTTCCATATTAGTTGGGAAATTGTGTTCGATGTAAATATAAATGGAATACAATGATTTGTAAACCATTTTCAACCCATATTCAGTTGAATATGCTACAAAGATAACATATTTAATGTTCAAACTAATAAACTTTTTTTGGTGTGCAAATAATCATTAACTTTAGAATTTGATGCCAGCAACATGTGACAAAGAAGTTGGGAAAGGTGGCAATAAATACTGACAAAGTTGAGGAATGCTCATCAAACACTTATTTGGAACATTCCATCGGTGTGCAGGCTAATTGGGAACAGGTGGGTGCCATGATTGGGTATAAAAACAGCTTCCCAAAAAATGCTCGGTCTTTCACAAGAAAGGATGGGGCGAGGTACAATCCCTTGTCCACAACTGCGTGACAAAATAGTCAAACAGTTTAAGAACAACGTTTCTCAAAGTGCAATTGCAAGAAATTCAGGGATTTCAACATCTACGGTCCATAATATCATCAAAAGGTTCAGAGAATCTGGAGATATCACTCCACGTAAGCAGCATAGCCGGAAACCAACATTGAATTCGTTCCCGCAGACGGCACTGTATCAAAAACTAACATCAATCTCTAAAGGATATCACCACATGGGCTCAGGAACACTTCAGAAAACCACTGTCACTAAATACGGTTCATCGCTACATCTGTAAGTGCAAGTTAAAGCTCTACAATGCGAAGCCAAATCCATTTATCAACAACATCCAGAGACGCCGCCGGCTTTTCTGGGACCGAAATCATCTAAGATGGACTGATGCAAAGTGGATAAGTGTTCTGTGGTCTGACGAGTCCACATTTCTAATTTGTTTTGCAAATATTCAACATCGTGTCATCCGGACCAAAGGGGAAGTGAACCATCCAGACTGTTATCGACTCAAAGTTCAAAAGCTAGCATCTGTGATTGTATGAATTGATTAACGTGGACCCCGACTTAAACAAGTTGCAAAACTTATTCGGGTGTTACCATTTAGTGGTCAATTGTACGGAATATGTACTGAACTGTGCAATCTACTAATAAAAGTATCAATCAATCAATCAATATGGGGGTGCATTAGTGCCCAAGGCATGTGTAACTTTCACATCTGTGAAGGCACCATTAATTCTGAAAGGTACATACAGGTTTTGGAACAACATATGCTGCCATCTAAGTGCCGTCTTTTTCATGGACGCCCCTGCTTATTTCAGCAAGACAATGCCAAGCCATATTCAGCATGTGTTACAACAGCGTGGCTTCGTAAAATAAGAGTGCAGGTACTTTCCTGGCCCGCCTGCAGTCCAGACCTGTCTCCCATCGAAAATGTGTGGCGCATTATGAAGCGTAAAATACGACAGCGGAGACCCTGGACTGTTGAACGACTGAAGCTCTACATAAAACAAGAATGGGAAAGAATTCCACTTTCAAAGCTTCAACAATAAGTCTCCTCAGTTCCTAAACGTTTATTGAGTGTTGTTAAAAGAAAAGGTGATGTAACACAGTGGTGAACATGCCCTTTCCCAACTACTTTGGCCCATGTTGAAGCCATGAAATTGTAAGTTAATTATTAGTTGCAAAAAAGAAAAATAAAGTTTATGAGTTTAAACATCAAATATATTGTCTTTGTAGTGTATTCAATTGAATATGGGTTGAAAAGGATTTGTAAATAATTGAGTTCCGTTTAGTATATTTACATCTACGTAACACAATTTTCCAACTCATATGGAAACAGGGTTTGTACATGTGCAACTTGATGAATTAGAATATCGTGCATTGCAGGAGTTCAAGTCAAAAAGAGAGACCAACTAAAGGCTCAGGAAGGTTTAGGATTTTATTTGCTGATTAAAACAAGGGTCTGATCTACTATGATCCAAATACCATGCATTAAACAGCGTGTGCAAATGTGTACTACTACTGGGCGTGTTGCGTGTGAACTACTAAAACTGTGTACAATTGATAACTGGTGCAGACCGCACGATTCAAATTAGGTTTTTGTTTTCTGATAATGTGGCTTCCACCATCGTTACACTCATTCATTGCATATATATGTTATGAAAGTTTTGATATATTTATAAACATGCAGCACACATGTACCATTATTTATGGGCATTTTAGAAGCAGAAAAAAACACACTTTTCTACCGTGCAGAAGGTGTGGTTATGGAAAATGCTGGCACAAACTGCGAGCGTGCTCTGGAATGTTCCAATTGCAAGAAAATGCTTATTGCATTCAGTTTTCTTTATATTTGAATTATGTTAATACTGTATCTTTTATATGAAAAAATTAAAGCCATTGGAAAAACGCCAGCTGACACCAAAACACATCCATTTTATTTGTTTTCATCATCCCCTTCAGTCATCCAGCAGCTATTAAATTAGAAAATGATATTGGTGATTATACAATATGTCAACTCTAACCCATCCATCCATCCATTTCCTACCGATTGTCCCTTTTTGGTATCTCGGGTGTGGGGCTGGAGCCTATCTCAGCTGGATTCGGGTAGTAAGCGGGGTACACCCTGGAAAAGTCGCCCCCTCATTGCAGGGCCTAAATAACAGTCTCTCCTATCCTATCCTATCCTATCCTATCCTGTCACAGGGCTAACACAGATAGACAGACAACCAATCAAACTCACATTCACACACTAGGGCAAATTTTTTGTTGCTAATCAGCCTATCCACAAGTGCATGTCTTTGGAGGTGGGAGGAGCCACACATTTACAGGGAGTGAATGTGTTTGTCACACAGAAAGACATTATTTATTCAAACAATTTTTATACTTTTTCTTTTAAATACAATTTGGATTTATTTGATGCATGTTTTTTTTACAAAAATTTATTAATTCGAAATACATTCTTAATTCTTTTTTTTTTCCAGTGCAAAATAAAATGTTAATTTCATTAAAACATGAACGTATTAATCTTACTAGATTCACTTACACCAGGTTTTGATCTCAGAATTTTCTTCTTATTGAGACCAGCGCTATTGCACTGCACCATAAGAGCCAATGAGACTCTCAGGGGAAATCAACCATTATATTCCTATTAGTGGTGGCGTGGGAAGCTGCTGGAAATACGTGATTCCATTTCATGTGATTCGCCCCCGTCATTCACTAATTGACATTTGACATGCGCTTTTTCATGCAAAACGGGCCTCCCAGGGCCCTGAGCACAGCCCCACCTGTATGTGTCAAGCTATTCGTTGACAAGATAAAGAGCTTATTCGACTTCAAGCTATTACACTGTACAGAATATACACGTTCCTGCTTAACCAAAGAACTATATATCCATCGTCGTATATCCTGTTGATTAACTTGACTACTACTGCAACCCAGCTGGAGGTTTGTGTATTGTTCAAGCATGAATAAAGACACCAATATTGGCCCGTCTGCCTTAGAGTGCACCTATGATACTAAAATGCATCAAATAAATTTTTTCCCTAATTATTTTCAATTTGTTTAGACCAGTGGTTCTCAACCTTTTTTCAGTGATGTACCCCCTGTGAACATTTTTTAAATTCAAGTACCCCCTAATCAGAGCAAAGCATTTTTGTTTGAAAAAAAGAGATGAAAAAGTAAAATACAGCACTATGTCATCAGTTTCTGATTTATTAAATTGTATAACAGTGCAAAATATTGCTCATTTGTAGTTGTCTTTCTAGAACTATTTGGAAAAAAAGATATAAAAATAACTAAAAACGTGTTGAAAAATACACAAGTGATTCAATTATAAATAAAGATTTCTACACATAGAAGTAATCATCAACTTAAAGTGCCCTCTTTGGGGATTGTAATAGAGATCCACCTGGATTCATGACCTTAATTTCTTCACGAAAAAAAAATAAATCTTTAACATGAATATTTATGGAACATGTCCACAAAAAAATCTAGCTGTCAACACTGAATATTGCATTGTTGTATTTTTTTTTCACAGTTTATGAACTTACATTCATATTTTGTTGAAGTATTATTCAATAAATATATTTATAAAGGATTTTTGAATTGTTGTTATTTTTAGAATATTTTTAAAAAATCTCACGTACCCCTTGGCATACCTTCAAGTACCCCGAGGGGTACCCCTATTTGAGAACCACTGGTTTAGACCACACATAATAAAATATATTTTTTTAACAATCTTTCAACTGATAAAATTTTGTCAAACAAGAAAATGCTGGTATTTTTTATTTCTCCCTATTCCAGGAATGATCTGAGATAGTGGACTTGTTTTACAAGGCAATGTCATATCATCAGTCATAGATTGGCCTGTGCGCATCTTGCACTTCTGAGAGGCTGCGTTATTTAAATTGCATCTGAACGTTGCTATTGCAAGCTGTGATGTAATCACCAGCCAAAATAACTCAGCTCGACAGCAGCATCTCTCAGCATTCAGACCGAACTCTTTGAAGGAATCATCGCTTCTAGCGTTTGTTTACTTGTGTATGTTCCCTCATTGTGACCGTGTGTGTCGGTTCCAGGTTGGTTCCAAAACCGACTGCGTGATGTGCTTCGGTCCAATGGTGCCAGATGGCTATGGAGTGTGTTACAATCCCATGGATGAGCACATCAACTTTGCTATCACGGCCTTCAACAGCTGTGAGGAGACACATGCGGCCAAGTTTGCACAGACTGTAAATGATGCTCTGTTGGACATGAGAGCTCTTCTGGAGGACACAGCCAAAACCGAGCAGTGATCCCACACGAGAGTGGAGTGATTTTATTGGAGGGGATCCTTTCCCTGAGAGCTGGAAATAAACAAGCGCCGACGTTCTGGCAGCCATGCCTCATTGAGATGGACCTGCAATGCACTGAAAGTGTTGGTGAAAACTACTACTGCTGTATCAACATCTCTACGGAGCTAAGGTGTGACTTATGCTGCAAGTGAAACACAAGTCGTGCTGAGGGAATTTCTATATTTTGTCAAAAAGGTGTTCAATGAATATATAAAAACACTAAATAAACAGAAATTGCAATGTGTACTTTTTAAATGTAACATTTAATCTATTTCTTGGTTGTTTTTTTTTAGATTCGCATCCACAGATAAGTGTAAAAAATATATATTTGTTAAGAAATCTTAAAGCTCAAAGCTTTACAAAGGAATATTCCGCCCTAAAACTTCCCACAGTGTGCAGGTAGTCTCCATGGAATTCAATTTCGGCCATATTTCCAGAGGAGTGCCACAAAAACAGCTCCGGGCCTTTAAATACGTTGGTGGTCAAGACATCCTTGTCCCGAATCTGCACGACACACAAACAAGGTATTTCACATATAAATTTTGCATCATATTTAATGCTATATAATGGTTAAAAAGTTCCCACCATAATGTATGTAGACTGAAAGTTTGTAGTGTTGAAGACTAATTCTATGTGCACTGCCTGGATTCTGATCTTCCTGGAGGGAGGGGAGTTGATTAGGACCCGACAGGTGTGGTTCGTATCAGATGTTGTTGGATTCTCAAAGACTCCAAAGGAGGAAAACAGCTGTTTGTCACAATCTTTACAACAGAAGCATAAATTGTATGTGATCAGTGGCAAATAAATACACAGCGAGCCTAAGCATTGTATTTATCTAATCAGTAATAATTCAGTTAGATTTTTTAGGACTGCACTGACTGTATTCAGTTGTGGTCAATCTGGTCATGAATGACATTCACTTAGTTAAAACAGTATTGTTTTTCCATTTACAGTAATGCACTGTAAAAACACAACCATATATTTTACAATAAAAGACTGGCAGTTTGGTTGTTAGAATTTTACAATAATAATAAATGTGGTTTAGTTTTTCCATTCATACTAATGCTCTGTAAAAAAAAAAAATATTTACATGGGTTTTGCGATTAAAAAAAATGGCAACTCAGTCATCCGAATTTCTAAACATACTATTTGTTCCGTTTTTCCATCTACAGCATTGCACTGTCAAAACAACAACCGTACATGTTACAGTAAAAAAAAAAATAGGCAGCTCAGTCACGAGAATTTCACTGTAAAAATAAGATAGGTACCGTTTTTCCATTAACAGTAATTTGGAGTGAAAACCACAGTAGATTATGAATGTAGAAATACTGTCAAAGCGCTTTGGGCTCCTTAAAAAGGGGTAGAAAAGCGCTATACAAGTACAACCTATTTACCATTTACCATACAGTAAAATTATGTCGACTGAGCTGCCAATTTTTTATTTAAACAATTTAACGTTGTTTTATTATTTACTGGGTATACATGTTTGTGTTTGGTTAAAATGGTTTAAGTAATTTAGCTTGCATGAATTGTGTGTATTTTTTATTGTGCCAAGTTTATTTCAAGTAAGAAAAAATACAAAATAGTGATATCATTGTCCGAGCATGGCAATAAGGCACCGCCTAAAACAATGTATACAATAAAAACACCCGATAAAAACATTTACATTAATATTTTAGAATATTTTCCACCACTAGAGTACAGTAAATACTGGTGGAATATGTATATTTGATTTATTGTGATACAAATCTTATAATTGATAGTTTCCTTGATATTTGAGTTACCAAAATATATATATATATATATATATATATATATATATATATATATAACTATGAACTAGTATTTTGAATGGCTCCTCAACAGATTTGGCTCCCTTCAAGAGCCATAAATCTCTTTTTAGCTCAGAAGGCATTTGGCTGGTCCATGTGGGCTGCTGGACATTTCCTTTAAACTATACGTTGTTGATTTCAGGCAAACATGAGCCTTTGTGATTCTTGAACATCTTAACCAATTCCCTCTAAGCTGAGAGTGACAGTATGAGTCTTATTTCAGACTATAACAAGGTGCTGATGAAACGCTTATATTGATGTTGTTAAAAATGGCTTCAAAAGCCGACCCACACCCGTGGTAACCTAACAATTCACTGTCTTAGATCTTAACTGAGTTTCTTGGACTTGCCATTATTCTGAGTATTGGTCGATCCAAAAAGTGCTACCTAATTATTGTATGTTGACAAATTAAAAGGGCAGCTGCAAAAAATCGTGATTAAAATCATGCTAGTTCTTCTCAAGTTAAAATACATTTGAGAACCTTTATTACAACTGAATAAAAGTATTAAAGTGCATTTATGTACTGTAGTACCTCAACTTACTACTTGTATTTCAAATCAACGTCACCCATTGAAATGAATTAAAATCAATTACATTTTTGCTTGGACCACCAAAACAGCATCCTGTTAACGTGCAACATGCCTATTAAATTGAAAAACTAACTCTCACACAATACTATATCACGTACTACCACTAACTTTGTTTTATGAAGGAATGTAATAATATTGTACATCATTACTTCTGTGGACTACTACAATATCTCTTTCAAACTGCTTTTCCGTCAAAAACAGAATCGTTTTTTTTTTTCATATTTTCATGAATAAATGTCTGCCATATTGATATTATATAAACATCCTTGGCTAGTGTTAAACACTCCCTGCTTCAGTATAGTACAGAATGTAATATATCTGTTTTTCAGCTGTGGTCCGTATAGGCCGCAGCGGTACTTAGTTGTAATGCACTTTTCCACCACTTGTGGCAGTAATGACAATATCAAACAAAAAGAAGAAGTCTGGCGCTAATGTCATAGAGACAATTTTGAAGCGCACAAATTATAACTAAAGTGGTGAAGCTGTATCTTTCATCATCATCATCATCATCATCATCATTATCATTATCATTAGCCGTTGTCAGTCCACTGCTGGACGAAAGCCTCAGCATGTTTCTGCCATTGTGAACGATCTTAGCACCCCCTGTTCCTTGCCTTAACGAACCGCCATCTTGGTCTGGAACTCTGGAACTGCTGGGGACTGGGGGCCGTATTCTTGGCGTACTTTTCATGCTGGTTATTAGCCTACACCTTCCACGCAGGCTTGGTGCGGGTCGGAAGGGGTATTTTATATCAGAGATCCTTCTCCTAGACTAATTTCCTTACTGGGCTGATGAACTTATTCTGTCCTGTTGGTTGTCCGCGCCCCATTTACCCAGGGACCCGCTCAGCTTTATGGCGCTGACCGCTCGCCAGTCACAAGAGAAGGTGCAAACGGTTCTTTGTGTGCATTTTATTAGTTAGTTGGGACTCACTAACCCCGCACACAACCTCCCATCTCATACCTGGATGTAGTTTAACGTCATACCCAGGACAAGCTGTATCTTTATCCGCACTTAAATTTTTACTAACAATTTAGTTAAGACATATTTATTATGTCTATGTATGTTCTCATTCATCCAGGTCATTGTCATCTCAGGGCATACAATCGATCACAACTGGACTGTTTAGTTGGTCTTAGAATAAATGTGTGTCTTTTGGATGGCACGAAAGAGTAGTGAGGAAAGCCATCTAAGTCAAGGTTGAAAAACCATCCCTGAACAGAGGATGTGGTCTATAACACCACCTGTCTCCCACATGCAACACTGTCCTTTCAACCATTCCTAAAAGACTTGCAATTTAGCCTCCAACAAATAACAGAAGTTAGAAACATTCTGGTCACCTTCTGTGACCAGAATGTTTCTAACTATTTGTGCCAATGGTTTACAGTTGAATAGATTGCTTACCTGGGATATTCTGACTATTTTGGACTTTTAGTAGTCGGTCTACAGCGATCGTTCTGCCACACAATACCTCAATGCTAATGCACTTCGACGACTGTCGTTGGCTTTCACAGTAGGATTGCTTTTTGCATCAAAAACCTTCAAAACATTTTTCTGTCCCATGTAGGGTTGTCCTGAAACCAACATTTTGGTATCGATACCAAAATGTATTTGATACTTTTCCATACTTCCGTCAGTGTGTGAATGTGTGTGTACGGGCGAATATGGAAATACTGTCAAAGCGCTTTGGGCTCCTTAAAAAGGGGTAGAAAAGCGCTATACAAGTACAACCCATTTACCATACTTTTCAAAAGAAAATGTACCACAAAGAAATGTCATTATTGGCTTCATTTTAACAGAAGTCGTAATCAGAGAACAATTTTAGAAGATTACAATACAAATGAAAAGTGGTGGGGGAGGATGCAGACAGACCTGGCCGGCCAAAACTCATAATGAGGGTCTGCTGGGAACTTCTGGCAGAGTATCCCTTGAGAGAGGGTTTCAATTCCAACATCTGGAAGAACTTCGGACATGTTATGAGGGATGTGCTGGATATTGAGTCGGAGTGGACCATGTTTCGTGGCTCTATTGTCGAGGCAACCGATTGGAGCTGTGGCCGTAAGGTGGTCGGTGCTTGCCGTTCTGGTATAACTGAACGGCAAGCACTGAAGCTGAAGAAAGAGTCTCATCGGGTCCTTTTGGCTCATTGGACTCCAGAGGTAGCGGACAGGTACCATGAGGCCAAGTGGTGTGTGGCTTTGGCGATTGCAGAGGCAAAAATTCGGACATGGGAGTTAGGAGAAGCCATAGAAAAACGACTTCCGGACAGCTTCGAAGCAATTCTGGAACACCATCCGCCGCCTCAGGCAGTGTCAACTCTGTGTATAGTGGTGCTGACGTCGAATGGGGATGTTGTGGATCAGTTGAAAGAATACTTTGAAGATCTCTTCAATCTCACCTACACGTCTTCCAATGAGGAAGCAGTGCTTGGGGACTACGCGGTGGCCTCTCCTATTTCTGGGGCTGAGGTTGCCGAGGAAGTTAAGAAGCTCCTCTGTGGCTGGCCCTTTTGGTGGATGAGATCCGCCCAGAGTTCCTTAAGGGTCTGGATGCTGTGGTGCTGTCGTGGCTGACAAGACTCTGCAGCATTGCATTGACATTGGGGGTAGTGCCTCTGGATTGACAGACTAGGGTGGTAGCTTCTCGGGAATCATTTTGGTGATTTAACCCCCAATTCCAACTCTTGATGCTGATTGCCAAGCAGGTAGGTAATGGGTCACATTTTTATAGTCTAGTTTTGATTCACTTGTTGTTTAAGTTCTGTTTCAGAACCCCTGTTTTGTGATTTAGTTTCCAAGACTGCAGATTGCTTTTACCTGCTTCTGATTAGTGTTTGGGACGCTCACCTGCTCCTGGGCGCTAATCAGAGAGCTATTTAGTCCGTTCTCCTGCCTCTCTCGGCACCGGTGCTTTTGTTTGCTTCCATGCAACTCGTTACGGCTAAGTATTTTCGATTCCTGAGCAAAGCTATACCATTTATTTTCCGGTTTACATGCCAAGCTTCCTTGTTAGCTATTCCGTTAGCTTCCCGTGCTACAAGCACGCTTGTCTTGTTTGTTTTTGTATCCCGTCTTGATTTATTGGACATTAAATCATTCTTCTTACCCGCAGTCTGCTTCCTGACGTTCCTCTGGATCTTGAAAAGACGACCTCCGGCATCATGATGCCACGACACCATTGTTGGAACACAAAGCCATGTCAATAGCTAGCTGTAATCTTATGCGAGCAAAGCACAGTAAGATTGGGTGTTTTGGGGTCAATCTTGCGGGGTTCACTGTAACATTCGCTACGCCATCTAATGACAGGATTGTTTGTCACTCAAGTTTTTGTTTTGCGACTTAGACTTATCTCAAAGCACTTCAGTTGAGGTACCACTGTGTTCCTTTGAGAGAAACCCTAAATAAAGGTAAACTTTTACTGCCGATTATTATTTCTTAAAAATCGTTAAAAGATACACGTCACTGATCGTTTTTCCCTGAAAAAAGAACAGTTCAAAGAAATATTAACTTTGTGCTCTCATACCTTGATAGTGGCTCTTTTTTGTGTTTCTTTGTGAGCTGTAGGTGAACAAAACTCCATTCCCAGGAACGAGCAGATGCTGACCAACGAGAAGTACGTTGGTTCTGGTTGTCAACACGCTAACTGCTGCCCGATCGCACTTCCTCACAAGCACCAACCGATCAAAAAAGACCGCGTATTCTCCTGTAGAGACAAGTTTTAGTCCTAGAAAAGTTTACTATGTTATATGACAGTAAATCATGCTCACTCACCGTTTTCACAGTTTAAGGAACTCGACTCTACTTTGACGTGAATGACCTCACCCAGGGGTCGACCTATGGCTAAAGTGCATCGACCGGTAACGTTCCTCAAGTCCACCGTGCCTGACTGTTGCAAGATGAGCTCTCCGCATGCATCTGGTGAGGAGCAAACAATAATAAACTGTCCCGTGGGGATGATTGAAGAGAGTGTTAAAGCAATTATCACTGTGTTCACGTGAGGGGCTTGTTGATGTGCTGGATGGACTTGGAAGTAATTTTCTTCTACGGTACTGTGGCAGAATTGCGTTCGTCGGGTTGGGAGAGGCGTGGGAATGCTCTCTCACTGCAGGGTGTATTGCGGGAATAACAACTAAGGTTGGTGGCACCGGCACGTCCGTGCAGCTGCCCACATTGCAGCCCTGGATGGTGATGGGCTTGGGCATGTGCATGCAAAGGAGAGGGCTGAGGGGCTCCGGCTTAGAGGGACCCATGCATGACACAGCTCTGGACTGGATTCCATATCCACAGGACACTGAGCACTGCAATGCAAGGAGAAAGCGACAGTACTGGCTTAAAACAGTATTTTCACAACAAGAAATACAATTTCAGTAGAAATTGTGTGTGAAAGCCCAAAAGCCGAACTGAAATGCTAACAGTTAGCAAGCTTGCCAGAAAGTGTCAGGTAACCAAAACAATTAGCATACGTCAGTCACCAAAATAGGACTCAGGTGTATACTTTCAAAAATAGCTAAACAAAACTGACAAGTTAATGTTAGCATGCTAACTAGGGGTGTGGGAAAAAATCGATTCGAATACGTTGTGCAATTCAGAATCGATTCTCATTTTAAAAAAAAATCATTTTTTTTCTTTTTTTTTTTAAATCAATCCAACAAACCACTACACAGCAATACCATAACAATTCAATCCAATTCCAAAACCAAACCTGACCCAGCAACACTCGGAACTGCAATAAACAGAGCAATTGAGAGGAGACACAAACACGACACAGAACAAACCAAAAGTATCAATCATCAATCAATGTTTACTTATATAGCCCTAAATCACTAGTGTCTCAAAGGGCTGCACAAACCACTACGACATCCTCGGTAGGCCCACATAAGGGCAAGGAAAACTCACACCCAGTGGGACGTCGGTGACAATAATGACCCAGTGGGACGTCGGTGACAATGATGACTATGAGAACCTTGGAGAGGAGGAAAGCAATGGATGTCGAGCGGGTCTAACATGATACTGTGAAAGTTCAATCCATAATGGATCCAACACAGTCGCGAGAGTCCAGTCCAAAGCGGATCCAACACAGCAGCGAGAGTCCCGTTCATAAAGTAGTGAAACAAAATTTAATATTATCAACAACAGTATCAATATTAGTTATAATTTCAGCATAGCAGTGATTAAAAATCCCTCATTGACATTATCATTAGACATTTATAAAAATAAAAAAAAGAACAATAGTGTCACAGTGGCTTACACTTGCATCGCATCTCATAAGCTTGACAACACACTGTGTCCAATATTTTCACAAAGATAAAATAAGTCATATTTTTGGTTCGTTTAATAGTTAAAACAAATTTACATTATTGCAATCAGTTGATAAAACATTGTCCTTTACAATTATAAAAGTTTAAAAAAAAATATCTACTACTCTGCCAGCATGTCAGCAGACTAGGGTAGATCCTGCTGAAATACTATGTATTGAATGAATAAAGAATCGTTCTGAATCGGAAAAATATCGTTTTTGAATCGAGAATCGCGTTGAATGGAAAAAATCGATATATTATCGAATTGTGACCCCAAGAATCGATATTGAATCGAATCGTGGGACACCCAAAGATTCGCAGCCCTAATGCTAACGATACACATGCGTTAAGTATCAAAATATATGACCCTAAGGCAGGGGTGTCAAATTTTAAATCGGGTGCCACATGGAGAAAATTCTA
This sequence comes from Nerophis ophidion, assembly GCF_033978795.1. Taxonomy (NCBI): domain Eukaryota; kingdom Metazoa; phylum Chordata; class Actinopteri; order Syngnathiformes; family Syngnathidae; genus Nerophis; species Nerophis ophidion. The sequence continues at coordinate 65,242,222 of NC_084617.1, read as the reverse complement.
CTCCCAAGTGGGCCGGACTGGTAAAATCCCAGCACGATAATTTAAAAATAAAGACAATTTAAGATTGTTTTCTTTGTTTAAAAACAAAACAAACACATTCTGAAATTGTACAAATCATAATGTTGTTGTTTTTTTGTGTTTCTTTTTAAATTACCTGTTGCGGTTAGTAGTATTCAATCCTTATTTGTCGTTATTTATATTTTCTGAATAAATCATGTGATATGTTGGTGTTCATTTTTAATCTATCCAGGTAAAAAAAAATCAAAACCCATTTACAGTGTGTTTTTTTGTAGTTTGATCATTTTCCTCGACTGATGTACTAACATCATGTGGTTTATTTTGTACATAAGTAGCATTATCTACAAAGATACAAAGAGTTGCTATTGCGACATCCAGTGGACACATTTAGAACAGCAATTTCTTTCATTAAAAAATTCCGGGTTAATTTTTATACTCAGCAAACTCATCCTGTGGGCCGGATAAAACCTGTTCGCGGGCCCCTGCTCTAAGGCATCCATCCATCTATTTTCTTCTGTTTGTCCCTTTTGGGAGTCGCAGGGAATGCTGGAGCCTATCCCAGCTGCACTCGGGCGGAAGGCTCTGTACACCCTGGACAAATTTCCACCTCATCACAGGGCCAACACTGATAGACAGACAACATTCACGCTCACATTCACACACTAGGGCTAATTTAGTGTGGTCAATCAACCTATCCCCAGGTGCGTGTCTTTGCAGGTGGGAGGAATACGGGGTACTCAGAATGGAATCCACGCAGTCACGGGGAGAACATGCGAACTCCACACGAGCCTGGGGATGGAACTCAGGACCTTCTTGTTGTGAGGCACATACTAATTTTAATAAATGCTGATGTTTATGCTCTATGGAATTCACCCAATTATGCACATTCATGTGCAGTAAACTGATAGTAGATTATATTTTCATGTTTTTGTAACTGTTTTATTATTAATTTACATATTTAGAAACAATTCGGATGGATGTACCTGGCTCCACGGTTTTGCATCCCATTTATATGTGCACACCTGCACCAGGCAGGGCACAGTGGTGGCTGGTTTGATTCCTGCACGGCAGCGGTCTTCCGGTACCACGCTCTCCTTGCCTTGGACAAACTGGACACAGGACACGGTCCTGTGTGCTACACCCAGGTTACAAGACACAGAGCACGGCAAAGTACTCAGAAGCTTCCATCTGTACAAAGGAAAGTGATTTTTTATTTACTTTTTTGCATTATGGCTAAAATTATGGCTATGATTATGTTTTGCTGTATTACCGTGCCGGGCAGTCGTGGGTGTTACATGACACCACTGTTGTGGGTCGAGGAAAGTCTCTGCATTCAGAATCTTCCACCACTTTCTCCTCACTGTCTGTTTCCATAGCACAGTACAGCACCCTGTTGGCAACCCCTCCTCCACACGTTGTGCTGCAAACTCCTAGCTTAGACCGCCACCTGGTGGTAGAATATATATTCTCATGTCACTGAAACAGCTGACTCATTGGGCATTACATTAAGTGACTAGATGAAGCAAATCCTGAAGGAATTGCATGTGAATGCTCTAATGCTGAAGTTGAATTGAAATGCTGACAGAATGGAGTATGAATGTAAGAATAGTTTGCATCTTGGAATGGTTTGAATGTTGAAGGGTTTGAATTTCCAGGGAAACCGTAATTTGGTTTGGAACTTGAGAAAGTGTTAGTTCGAATGTCCAGGATGAGTGGAATGTGTTGATGTTGGAATGGGTTGAATATGTTGAAAAATGTGGGAATTGTGCAACTTGGAAACATGTCCCATTCATTTCAAAGGGAACTTCCTGGAAATTTCAATATTTTTATTGAAAACGGTATAAAACTTGAATGGTTTGAATGAGTTGAAATGGTTGGTGTTGATTTTTTTCAAATTGTTGGAGAAATGTTGAAGTTGTAACATGTTGAATTGAGAAATGGTATTAGGGAATTCCTAGAATTTTGGGAAAACCGGGAATTTTTGTAGTTCAAAACAAAAAAATTATTTTTTTGTGCCGATTAATAGGAATGTGTCAGGCTTCTCCGTGACAGTTTGACTACGTCTTAGTTTTTCCTCTGCAGTTGTCTTTGTTTCCTGTCTTTAGTTCCTGTCAGCAGTCTTATTTTGTTTCTGTTTCCTGTTTGTCTCCCTGAGTGCTGTGTCCCCTCATCTGTGGCCGATTGGCACCTGGCCAACCCTGGTGTCAATCAGCCAGCCACTATTTAGACCTGCTTTCTCCTCCAGTCAGTGCTGCATTATTGTCATTCGTACTTGTCGCTCCTACCGTTTGTACCTGTATCCTACAGCTGTTGGCAGCGTGTTGTCATTTCGTCCAAGTTCCTGTTTCCTGATATCCTGTTTCCTATCTCCTAGTTCCTGGTTTGTGTTTCTTCTTTATTTTTATATTTTTGGACATCAAATGATGTTTTCTTGCACAATGCCTGCCGCCTTCTCTGCATCTTGGGGTTCGTCACAAACTCAACCTGACAGAATGTTTTGACTTAGAACGGTTGAAGTGGGTTGAAAAATGTAGAAGGAGTAGTCGCCAGAAAAAAGGGTAGAACTAGGGCTTTGGAAAAGCAGACATTCAGGAAAATCCCTGATTTTTTGGGGGACTTGGAAAAATGATAGTTTGAATTTCCAGGATGGTGGAATATGTTGAAGGTGGAATGGTTTGAATCGGTTGAAAAATGAGGAAATGGTGAAAGTTTGAAAAATGGCCAATTCAATTTGAATGGGAAAAATGTCCCGGAAAACCTGTAGTTCCGGGAAATCTGGGAATTTTGGGAATTTGTCAAAGGAAACCCCGCGATTCCCGAATAGGCTGAACAGTTTGAAGTTGGAACGGTTTGAATCGGGTGAAAAATTTTGAAGGTAGAGTGTGCCAAAATCTGGATAAAAAGAGTAATAAGTTGAAGAAGTTAAATACAAATAGATGAATTTTGGTGTACAAAACCGTGTGTGTGACTGCTTTGGAGCATTCACACAATGAGTATTCATAAAACATGTAATTTACTGAACATAGCAAAAAAAATGCTCAATTGTAATTGGAATTGTGTGGTATTCCTGCACTGCATCATACTAAGGTATGTTTCGACTATGACTTTTTCTTAGGGTCTCACATGGGAGGACAAGGTGATGTGTTGCAGTTCTCCGATATAGGAGATGGTTTGGTTGAAGGATCGCAGTGGAAGTCAGGTAAACTCCCTCTGGTCTGACGGTCCATGCATGAGAACCATACCTGCATTGTTCCTGCAGGGGAGAACACACTTTAGGTGAGATGTGTCTATGAAAGTTCTCATTCATCCAGGTCATTCAATCGATCGCAACTGGACTGTTTGGTTTGTCTTGGAAGACGTTTTCTCTATCATCCGAGGTGGCTTCATCAGTTCATGATCCTAGAATTAGATTGGTCAAATCTAGTCAAAACCCTAAATATTTATACTGCCTGGGCAAGGATGGTTTTGCCCTGTGGTAATGAGAATTTTGATGCAAATGAGCAATCCTACGGTCAAAGCCAACAAGACGAGACAAGACAAACTTTAGTTGAATGACAACAGGACTTGTAAAATCTACTTTTAAAAGAGACCATTCCACTAAATTGGACTATGGATGGGTGATGTGTCCTGAAGTTTGTATCGTGACACAGTGGTGGGCCGTCAAGGCCAGCAAGGCCTTCTCTGCTGGCCTAAGTTAACCAGAAATCATGATCATAATTAAAGATAAAAGTAATTTTGTATTTATTTAAATATCTAAAAGTATTCATATTCTCTTCATGTCATATTATGCCCCTTCCAGCGCTGTTGTTTTTAGGTTAGAGCTTTTATCCAATCAGAATTCAGCGAGCTTATGTTGCCATGCTGTATGGAATCTGCCCCGGGCCTTCAGATTGAACAATGCACTGTAAATGAACATGCACATACAGTTGATAGATAATTGCGATAGCCAATCAGATCACGCGTTGTTGTCAGTAAGAACTTTTCTAGCTGGCCCTGACATTTACGCGTCCTGTGATTGGATACTCACTTGGTGAGTATCCAAGTGAGTATCATATAGTTCATATCGAATATTGTCAATATCAGCAACCACACTGGGGACAATGACTTTTTTGAATATTTCACTATTTGTCAGACTGAGTAAAAAAACAAGGATACAACTATAGTGTGAATTTTGATTAAACCTTCAGGAAAAGTCAGAAATGGGATAATGAACAAATGATTAGATATCAGGCGGTTTATCTGGACCACCGTCTGGATTCAGAATTGTTTTACAGGATTCTTAGGGCCTGTTTATTCTAGTTAAATATGCAATCAGATTAATGCTAGGAAACTTTGCTTTGTAGCAAAAATATTTTACAGTTAATTTTATTGTGCATTTGTACTCGAGTCGGCGTGATTGGCCATGTTTGCTTACCATTGCCACAGCTCTTTGAGCACTGGCTGCTAACAGGACTCCACACATGCAAAGGAGCTGGTTTAGAGCGCGGCATCAACGCCGACTTCAGTGTAGACTGGCCCTGTTTAAAGAAACATATTTCCTCAGAACCACACTTTGAAATGAAATACAACAACAATGTACCGTATTTTTCGGAGTGTAAGTGTCAGGCTTGCCACTGACAGTTTGTTTGTGTTTTACTTTTTTCCTCTGTGTGTGTTTAGTATTTCCTGTTTTTAGTTCCTGTCAGCGCTCTTATTTTGTCTGTTTCCTGTTTTTTCCCTATACGCTGTTTTCCCCTCGGCTGCGGCTGATTGGCACCTGGCCACACCTGGTGTCAATCAGCCCGCTCCTATTTGTACCTGCTTTTGTCCTCCAGTCAGTGCTGGATTATTGTCTTGTCGATGTCGCTCCTGTCGTGTTGTGCTGTGTCTTGTATTTGCAGCGTAGCGGTAAGCTATATCAATTAGATGTTTGTAGCTTGCTGTTTTTTGTTCCCTGCTTCCAGTTTGTTTTGTACTACACATTACGACTTCTTTTTTCCTGCTCGCTACCTGCTATCTTCCACGCTAGACCCCTTTTGTTTTTTCTACCTTCCATGTAAAGCTCCTTATTCTCTAGCTCCCATGCTAACTCCCTTACTTAGTTTGTTATCCGCCTCGTGCGCGCTTTTGGTTGTACCCCTTTGGTTTGTTCTTGTTCTAGTATTTTTTATCAAATCATGTTTTCCTGCAAAATGCCTCACTCCTTCTCTGCATCTTGGGGTTCGTCACAAACTAACTCTGACAATAAGTCGCTCCGGAGTATAAGTCGCCCCTGCTGAAAATGCATAATAAAGAACAAAAAAACATATATAACTCGCACTGGAGTGTAAGTCGCATTTTTTGGGGAAATTTATTCGATAAAACCCAACACCAAGAGTAGACATTTGAAAGGCAATTTACAAATAAATAAAGAATAGTGAACAACAGGCTGAATAAGTGTACGTTATATGACGCATAAATAACCAACTGAGAAGGTGCCTGGTATGTTAACCTAACTTATAGTAAGAGTTACTCAAAAAAACTATAACATATAGAACATGCTATATGTTTACCAAACAATCTGTCACTTTTAATTGCTAAATCCCATGAAATCTATACGTCTAGTCTCTTACGTGAATGAACTAAATAATATTATTTGATATTTTACGATAATGTGTTAGTAATTTCACACATAAGTCGCTCCTGAGTATAAGCCGCACCCCTAAACTATGAAAAATTGCGACTTATAGTCTGAAAAATACGGTAATCTTATCGTACCTCTTCCTTTGCATCCCATCCAGTGGGACAGATGTCCACCACACAGGCGACAGATTCAGGGGGTCTTATTTGATATGAGCACAAACTTTCATCAACTTCGACGTCACGGCCATCTTCTCGCCGCACACACGCCACGCTTCTTTGTACTTCTCCTGGCCCGCACACTGCTGAACAGCCCCCTCGCTCTGACACAAGCCATCTTGCAACACACACACACACACACACACACACACACACAGCATGCATGTCTTTAAATGCAACACAAGCTGTTTAGTGCACACTTACTACCTGGCAGGACAATGTTGAAGGTTGCATGTTTCAACGGCGTTTGGCATCAAATCAGCTGGACAGTCCGAATCTAGAACCCTCACAACATCACCGCCGTGTTCCTGAATACATCTCACAGGACGTATTCTCTCTCCTCCGCCACAGGAAGAACTGCAGGGTCCAAACGCTCCTGTGGTCCAGCTGTATAACAATCAGAATTCAGTATAAGCGTTTTACTTCCGTATAGGCCATAACTTTATAAAACTGGCCTTGGCGGACAGGCTGGTAGCTGACAGGATGCATGCGGTGGTAAAGGTGGAAGAAGTGCATCACAATGGTGTTGCTCCAGATGTGTGTTGCTGTCTTTGGCCACACACACATAATTGTGCTTCTGCACACCTGTAAGAGAAGTTCCATGTGCATTTGATTTACATCAATCATTATTTAAAGACTTTTGCATAATACGGGGAATTACTCAATAGATACACAAGTATACCTAAATGCGAAGGAAAAAAATGTTTCCCCCCAAAAAACATACATGATTTTCTTTTTTTAAAGCAGGGGTGTCAAACTCAAATACAGAGTGGGCCAATATTTTAAACGGAACAAAGCCGCGGGCCAAGGTTGAACAAATGAACCTTTTAATAGGGACCCAAACAAGTTTTGCATTAAATATTAAACAAGCAAGGCTTATATAACTTTAGTGACATGCAAAATCCAGTTTCAAATAATAATAATAATAATAATTGAAAAAATATCAATGGCATATCAAATACAATGTAAATAAAAATGTTATGCCTTTTTTTCTATTTGCAATCTTCTGAGGTAAATATCACATTTTTTCCACAGGCTAATAATAAATTTGAAAACAAAATAACAATAATGAATGAACCAAACATTCAAGCCTTGAAGTAGCCAGAGAAAATGCATGAATAAAACGTTAATTATTGGTCAGTTTGCTGGAAGTTTCTGGGTATTTGTTCTGTTGTGTTACAGTGCGGATGTTCACCTGAAATGTGTTTGTCATTATTGTTTGGGGTGGGTTCACAGTGTGGCACATATTTGTAACAGTGCTAAAGTTGTTTATACGGCCACCCTCAGTGTGACCTGTATGGCTGTTGACCAAGTATGCCTTGCATTCACTTGTGCGTGTGTGTGTGTGTTAAAGTTGTTTATACGGCCACCCTTAGTGTGACCTGTATGACTGTCGACCAAGTATGCCTTGCATTCACTTCTGCGTGTGTGTGTGTGTTAAAGCCACAAATATTCTGTGACACGCTGTTAGTATGGAGGAAAAGCGGACGTGACGACAGGTTGTAGAGAACGCTAAAGGCAGTGCCTTAAATGCACGCCCCCAATATAGTTGTCCAGGTGGAAATCGGTAGAAATTCGGGAGAATGGTTGCCCCGGGAGGGGCACTGAACTTCGGGAGTCTACCGGGAAAATTAGGAGGGTTGGCAAGTATGAGTATTAGCAGTGAATGCGGTGTTACAGCGGCACCGACGCTGTATAACACCGGCGGGCCAGCTTTAATCCTAAATTGATATTGCCTCAAGGGCCAAATTAAATTACACGGCGGGCCAGAGTTTGACACCCATGTTTTAAAGGGACCTATTATGCAAAACCACCTTTTCTTACCTATTAGTACCTGTTTTTGTGTATTTGTGATCTGCAATCAAGCCATGGAGGCCTTTTTTTCTTTTCTTTTCTTTTTTGTCATGAAAAAGGGAGTTTTTTTGGGTTGATGCACTAATTGTAAGTGTATCTTGTGTTTTTATGTTGATTTAATAATAAAAAAATAAAAAAGTAAATAAAAAAATTTATAAAAAATTATTCTGTGGCCCGGTGGTTGGGGACCACTGTTCTAAGTCACAGCAGCTCAGACAAGGCACCAAGCAGTGTGGGTGGGAAGCGTTTCCATAGAGTGTTTCCAGAGCGGCCAGCCTGAAATGTCAGGAGCAAACGCGGAAGGAGATTTTTTACAACAAAGTCCTAAATCTTAGTGATGTATCAAATATGTCAGATTGTAGGTGTTTTTTTTTGTTAACCCTTCGCGTTCATATTTTACTGTTTGTTGCATTTTTTTGTTGTGTTTCGCTTGATTGTAAAATATATTGATGACGTTCACATGTTGTCAATATAGTGTTTTTGTCGTTCATAGTTAATATTGTAAATCGCACATTCTTTATTTTCATGTACATTCTGGGTTACTCATTCAGTGAAAAAACTTAAAATTCAATTGCGTTTTTTTTAGGCGGTCTGTCATAACGTTTTTAGCATTCAATCAGGCATTATTGTGAGTTTTTGTATTAGTGTTCCTGAAAATAGATATACTGGCCCCCAGACACATTTTTTTCTCAAAATTTGCCCCCCGTGGCAAAATAATTGCCTAGGGCTGGTATACGGTTTACATTACATTATTTGGTCTCAAAATATTTCTGACAATATTATCCTTTATTGGCAATAATTTGTGGGACATTACATCCATCCATTTTTCTACCGCTTATTCCATTTGGGGTCGCGGGGGGACGCTGGTGCCTATCTCAGCTACAATCGGGC
>NC_084617.1:65193642-65228642 GCF_033978795.1 Nerophis ophidion | reverse complement strand
TAATCAATCCAACAAACCACTACACAGCAATACCATAACAATCCAATTCCAAAACCAAACCTGACCCAGCAACACTCAGAACTGCAATAAACAGAGCAAATGAGAGGAGACACAAACACGACACAGAACAAACCAAAAGTAGTGAAACAAAAATGAATATTATCAACAACAGTATCAATATTAGTTATAATTTCAGCATAGCAGTTTTTAAAAACCCTCAATGACATTATCATTAGACATTTATAAAAATAAAAAAAAACGAATAGTGTCACAGTGGCTTACACTTGCATCGCATCTCATAAGCTTGACAACACACTGTGTCCAATGTTTTCACAAAGATAAAAATAAGTCATATTTTTGGTTAGTTTAATAGTTAAAACAAATATACATTATTGCAATCAGTTGATAAAATATTGTCCTTTACAATTATAAAACCTTTTTTTTTTAAATCTACTTGTACTACTCTGCTTGCATGTCAGCAGACTGGGGTAGATCCTGCTGAAATCCTATATATTGAATGAATAAAGAATCCTTTTGAATCGGAAAAATATCGTTTTTGAATCGAGAATCGCGTTGAATCGAAAAAAATCGATATATAATCGAATCGCGACCCCAAGAATCGATATTGAATCGAATCGTGGGACACCCAAAGATTCGAAGCCCTACCAATTATGTTTCAAAGCATGTGATGAATGACTTGAACATTGGATAAATATGCAAACAACATTGTTTTCAATATGAATGCATTGTTTATTACCTTTGGCCCGACCTCTATTATAGGAGTCAGAGGTAATTGTGCAGGAAGATCCGTCCCCGCCACACAAACCGCATGCATCATTCACTTTCCCAGAGTGCAGTACGCCATCACACCCAAACAGCTGATCAGAGACAAATGTGGGAATGGAACATTTCAAACATTTCTATCCTGATCGTCTCTACCTGGCATTTCCCTCGCAGACAAGCAGCCGTTGAGCCAGAGAGAGGTTGGTCATCGGGCTCGCATCGCGTTCCGTCTGCAAACTGAGATCCACGGCTCACAATAAAGGCATCTCCCTTCGACTGGCACATGTACCTGCATTGCTCGTCACCTGAATTACGACAACATTTTTTTTTTTTTTTTTTTAGAAAATAATATTTAATAGATTTCTGTTTTTCTAGAGGACCACCTTGTGAGAAGCCCACTGCAGGGACCCAGGTGTAGAAGGAGGCCTGGCCTGGGTGAAGATAAACGGGTTGGAGATCTGTTTTGGAGCATTGCTCGGCCATGAAGTCCAGCTGGGTACGCTGACATGGCTGCAGCGGCATAGCCGGTTAGTTATACATACATGTATTTTTATATATATATATATATATATATATATATATATATATATATATATATATATATATATATATATACAATTGTAAATAACATAATGCCATGGCTGTCTTGAGTTTCCAATAATTTCTACAACTCTTATTTTTTTGGTGATAGAGTGATTGGAGCACATACTTGCTGGTCACAAAAAACATTCATGAAGTTTGGTTCTTTTATGAATTTAATATGGGTCTACTCAAAATGTGACCAAATCTGCTGGGTCAAAAGTACACATACAGCAATGTTAATATTTGGTTACATGTCCCTTGGCAAGTTTCACTGCAATAAGGGGATTTTGCTGCGATGAGGTGGCGACTTGTCCAGGGTGTAACCGCACTTTCCGCCCGATTGTAGCTGAGATAGGCACCAGCGCCCCCCGCGACCCCAATGGGAATAAGCGGTAGAAAATGGATGGATGGAAGGCGCTTTTGGTAGCCATCCACAAGCTTCTGCATTTAAACATTTAAGCATTTAAGTCTCACCGTAAAACTCATTTGTATACTCTAGCCTTTAAATAGACTTCCTTTTTAGACCAGTTGATCTGCCGCTTCTTTTCTTTTTCTCCTCTGCCCCCCCCCCCCCCTCCCATGTGGAGGGGGTCTGGTCCGATGACCATGGACTGGCTGTCCAGAGTCGTGACCCAGGATGGACCGCTCGTCGGGACCCAGGATGGACCGCTCGTCTGTGTATCTGTTGGGGACATCTCTACGATGCTGATCCGACTCCGCTTGGGATGGTTTCCTGTGGACGGGACTCTCGGTGCTGTCTTGGATCCGCTTTGAGCTGAACTCTCGCGGCTGTGTTGGAGGCACTATGGATTGAACTTTCACAGTATCATGTTAGACCCGCTCGACATCCATTGCTTTCGGTCCCCTAGAGGGGTTGGGGGTTGCCCACATTTGAGGTCCTCTGCAAGGTTCTCATAGTCATCATTGTCACTGGCGTCCCACTGGGTGTGAGTTTTCCTTGCCCTTATGTGGGTTCTTCTGAGGATGTCGTAGTCGTAGTGGTTTGTATAGTTCTTTGAGACATTTGTGATTTAGGGCTATATAAATAAACATTGATTGATTGATTGATTGATTGATTCTGGCAAGCTTCTGCTTGAATTTTTCATCATTCCTCTAGACAAAATTTGTGCATCCATCCAATTTATACCGCTTGTCCCTTTCGGGGTCGAGGGGGGTCCTGGAGCCCATCTCAGCTGCATTTGGCAGTTCAGCTAAATTTGTTGGTTTTCTGACATGGACTTATTTCTTCAGCATTTTCCACACGTTTAAAATCAAGATTTTGGGAAGGCCATTCTAAAACCTTCATTCTAGCCGGATTGAGCCCTTCCTTGACCCCTTTTGACGTGTGTTTGGGGTCATTGTCATGTTGGACCACCCAACTGCGCATAACTTTCCTCCAGAAGGTCTTATCTTTGTCCATGTGATGTCAGATAAAACTAAAAATTGAGCTCTTTGGCCACAATACCCAGCAACATGTTCGGAGGAGAAAGGGTGAGGCCTTTAATCCCAGGAACACCACTCGTACTGTCAAGCATGGCGGTGGTAGTAGTATGCTCTGGGCCTGTCTTACTGCCAATGGAACTGGTGCTTTACAGAGAGTAAATGGGACAATGAAAAAGGAGGATTACCTCCAAATTCTTCAAGACAACCTAAAATCATCAGCCTGGAGGTTAGGTCTTGGGCGCAAACACACGTCAAAAGTGGTAAAGGAATGGCTAAATCAGGCTAGAATTAAGGTTTTGAAATGGCCTTCCCAAAGTCCTGACTTAAATGTGTGGCCAATGCTGAAGAAACAAGTCCATGTCAGGAAACCAACCAATTCAACTGAACTGCATCAATTTTGTCAGGAGGATTGGTCAAAAATTCAACCAGAAGCTTGTGGATGGCTACCAAAAGCCCCTTATTGCAGTGAAACTTGCCAGTGGACATGTGACCAAATATTAACATTGCTGTATGTATACTTTTGACCCAGCAGATTTGGTCACATTTTCAGTAGACCCATAATAAATTCATAAAAGAACCAAACTTCATGAATGTTTTTTGTGCTCCAATCCCTTTATCACAAAAAATATATGAGTTGTAGAAATTGTTGTAAACTCAAGACAGCCATGACATTATGTCCTTCACAAGTGTATGTCAACTTTTGACCACGACTGTATATATACATATATATAGCTGGATATGCAGATTACCACACTTCGCCCCAAGCACCTTCACACATTTTACCATCAATGCTAAATTAGGTTGCACCTTTTTATGAAGACACATGCTTTTCAGACACAAATACAAGAATACTATTTGGTACAACAATCCACTGAGTAAACAGTGCTGACCTACTGTATAGATAGATCCTTATGTAAACATAAGCAGTGAGCACTCACCTGCAGGTTACAAAGTTCAGCCACAATATCCAGACCCACACAACCATTTCCTCCAAAAGCAGGTCTGGAAAATGATAGTTGTTATTTTGTCATTTGATGAACAACTCAAGATGCTGCTGATTCGGATCATCCATGAGTGATATTAGCCTATACCAACACAGATACCGATCAGATGTATAAACTTAAATATTTCCATGTTTTTGGGTGAGGGCTATAGTTTAACAAAAGAAAACAATATTTAAACTAGGTCATTATGCTGTTTTGTTACATACATATATTTATATATATATATATATATATATATATATAAGTAATATGGCCCTCAAAGTTGTCCTGCATTACGAGAAGTATTGCCTGAAATTAAAAAAATAAAGATTTTGAGGAAATACAAATATCGAATCCGGATTGAATGGCACATGCCTATTGGCAACACTAATACCGGTAATCTAATAGTGATAGTGAAACCTTATCATTACACGATAAGATATTTGTAAGATCTTTAGCATTTTTTGCATATTCTAATATATCTCCATCCATCCATTCATCCATCCATCCATTTTCTACCGCTTGTCCCTTTCGGGGTCATGGGGGGTGCCGGAACCTATCTCAGCTGCATTCGGTCAGAAGGCGGTGTACACCCTGGACAAGTCGCCACCTCATCGCAGGGCCAACACAGATAGACAGACAACATTCACACTCACATTCACACACTAGGGCCAATTTAGTGTTGCCAATCAACCTATCCCCAAGTGTGCATGTTTTTGGCGGTGGGAGGAAGCCGGAGTACCCAGAGGGAAACCACGCAGTCACGGGGGGAACATGCAAACTCCAAACAGAAAGATCCCAAGCCCGGGATTGAACCCCAGACTACTCAGGACCTTCGTATTGTGAGGCAGATGCACTAACCCCTCTGCCACCGTGAAGCCCCTAATATATTTCAATACTGTTGAATATATTGCAGAAACAATTGTCTTCTCATGTGAAAAATAACTTATTTTATCTTTCTAATAACATAGATAGTAAGATAGATATGCAGTCAAAACGTTACTGTAGTTAAAGTCAAAGTTGAAGTACCAATGATCGTCACGGACATATTCTTAAAAACACATACCGTATTTTTCGGATTATAAATCACTCCGGAGTATACGTCGCACCTGCCGAAAATGCATAATAAAGAAGGAAAAAAACATATACGTCGCACTGGAGTATAAGTCGCATTTTGGGGGGAAATTTATTTGATAAAATCCAACACCAAGAATAGACATTTGAAAGGCAATTTAAAATAAATAAAGAATAGTGAACAACAGGCTGAATAAGTGTACGTTATATGACGCAAAAATAACCAACTGAGAAGGTGCCTGGTATGTTGACGTAACATATTATGGTAAGAGTCATTCAAATAACTATAACATATAGAACATGCTATACGTTTACCAAACAATCTGTCACTCCTAATCGATAAATCCCATGAAATCTTCTTCCTCGATGTCGCTTCTAAACAACTCTGCCAACTCCAAAGGTATGCGCCGCTTCCTCTTGTCGTTTTCTGCTGCATATTTCACTACGTCCAGCTTGTAATCTGCAGTACATGATTTCCTTTTCGGTCCAATTTTTGTTCAGCCCTTCTCAATTTTTATAAGTTACCGCCAACGTTGAAATGATCCATTGTAATAGCTACGGCAGTAGCATATAGCATATAGCAGTTAGCATCCCATGACCCACAATGCACTTCTGCCGTGACCCTCCCCCGCCGAATTCTTATTGGTTGACGTGTGTGTGACGATTGCTGACATTTTCTTCATCTCTTCCACGAAAGACATAAATAATCCATCCATCCATCCATTTGCTACCGCTTATTCCCTTTCGGGGTCGCGGGGGGCGCTGGCGCCTATCTCAGCTACAATCGGGCGGAAGGCGGGGTACACCCTGGACAAGTCGCCACCTCATCGCAGGGCCAACACAGATAGACAGACAACATTCACACTCACATTCACACACTAGGGCCAATTTAGTGTTGCCAATCAACCTATCCCCAGGTGCATGTCTTTGGAAGTGGGAGGAAGCCGGAGTACCCGGAGGGAACCCACACATTCACGGGGAGAACATGCAAACTCCACACAGAAAGATCCCGAGCCATAATTAATATTATTTGATAATGTCTAATCTGCAGTACATGATTTCCTTTTTGGTGCCATTTTTGTTCAGCCCTTCTCAATTTTTATAAGTTACCGCCAAGGATGAAATGATTCATCCTAATAGCTACGGCAGTAGCATATAGCATACAGCAGTTAGCATTCCATTAACTCACAATGCACTTCTGCCATGACCCTCCCCCGCTGAATTCTTATTGGTTGACGTGTGTGTGACGATTGCTGACATTTTCGTCGTCTCTTCCGCAAATGAGGTAAATAATATTATTTGATATTTTACGGTAATGTGTTAAAAATTTCACACATAAATCATTCCGGAGTATATGTCGCACCCCCGGCCAAACTATGAAAAACACTAAGAAATATATTCCGGAAACTACGGTACATATTGTTGCCTATCCTCCACTTATGTTTTATACTTGCAGGGGTTTTCTAGAATAAAAAAAAATGCTTCTGCTACACTGTAGCAAATGAAGCTCAAGTTTGCAATAAGACTCATGCATCACTTTTAGGAGAAACACGCTTTTTGCCTCTGTCCACTGTCTTGACCATTGTCCATTAAAAGGTTTAAAGATTGCCAGAATCTTTGGAATACAGAAGGCAGGCCTGGAAATAATACATTTATGTTACATTAGATACTGATGCTGCGATGATGTGGCGACTTGTCCAGGGTGTACACCGCCTTCCGCCCGATTGTAGCTGAGATAGGCACCAGCGCCCTCCGCAACCCCAAAGGGAATAAGCGGTAGAAAAATGGATGGATGGATGGATAGATACTAATGTAAACATTGCTACGTAATTCGAACACCTTGGAAGTCAACCAGTGTCACACACTGGATTGTGTTCAACTTTGGAGGTTCCGCCATGCTATTATTTATTCTTACTAGAATTGATAATGACGTATGTTTGGTTCACCTTGGGTTGTTGCACTGACGTGTGCGGTGGGTGACTCCGCCTCCACATGTCCGTGAGCAGGCGGAGGACCCAGACCAGCCGGACCACGCGCCATGCACCACTGCAGAGGTGCTGAGCTGGTCTGGGGACACACAACGCCCCTTCAGACACCACTGCAAAAAGACAGCAGATTGGCTAACGGAAATCACGCTTGGGTCTTCTTTGACAAGTAAAAGTCTCTGACTATACCTTATGAGGAGCACATTGGGTCCCATCCAGAAGTGGTACCAGTAGGCGCTTACAAGAGCTGTCATCATTTGGGTTTATGTGACAAGAGAGAACACGGCACACTGGCTGATGGAGACAGAAGACAGTGTAATCTATTACATTTAATATTAGTATTAAAGGCCTACTGAAATGAGATTTTCTTATTTAAACGGGGATAGCAGGTCCATTCTATGTGTCATACTTGATCATTTCGCGATATTGCCATATTTTTGTTGAAAGGATTTAGTAGAGAACATCGACAATAAAGTTTGCAACTTATGGCCGCTAAGAAAAAGCCTTGCCGTTACCAGAAGTAGCAGACGATGTGCGCGGGACGTCACGGGTTGTAGGGCTCCTCACATCCTCACATTGTTTATAATCATAGCTACCAGCAGCAAGAGCTATTCGGACCGAGAAAGCGACAATTTCCCCATTAATTTGAGCGAGGATGAAAGATTCGTGGATGATGAAAGTTAAAGTAAAGCACACACAAAAAAAAAAAGGCGACGACTCCAGGCGGCGGCAGTGGGACCGTTTCAGATGTAATTAGACACATTTACTAGGATAATTCTGGAAGATCCCTTATCTGCTTATTGTTTTAATGAAAGTCTGATGGCTGCGGTGAACGCCAGTGTCGACGAGCCAAGATCACAGCTGCCTTTTTGAGCTGCAGTAGGAGGAGGTATAATCCACTGATGTCTCTAGTAAGAGCCGACTTAATATCGCAATTTTCCCATCCAAAAACTTGCTGGTTGACGTAGAGAAACATGTTCGCTTGACCGCTCTGAGTTAAAGCTTCACAACAAACAAAGAAACACAGTCTGTGTTTTGGTGCTAAAGGCAGCTGCAATCCACTGCTTTCCACCAACAGCATTATTCTTTATAGTCTCCATTATTAATTGAACAAATTGCAAAATATTCAGCAACACAGATGTCCAAATTACTGTGTAATTATGCGATGAAAAGAGACAACTTTTAGCCGTGTGTGGTGCTGGGCTAATATGTCCGCTACAACCCGAGACGTCACAAACACGCATCATCATTCCGCGACGTTTTCAACAAGAAACTCCGCGGGAAATTTAAAATTGTAATTTAGTAAACTAAAAAGGCCGTATTGGCATGTGTTGCAATGTTAATATTTCATCATTGATATATAAACTATCAGACTGCGTGGTCGGCAGTAGTGGGTTTCAGTAGGCCTTTAAGTTTTATTAACATGGATTTGTATTTCTTTTTATTACCAGATCCGGATTGGTGAAAGAGCAGCTTCTTGCCGCGCTCCCAAAAGCTATTCGACACTGGTCATCCACCCCGTAATACAGGCCAGGCTTCCAGTCTTGTAGGGAGCCTTCCAGGGCCGGTAGATCCTTCACACACTCAGCATTCCCACGCCTGGAAGCATAATTGAATGAGATCTATACCGATTTAAATTGCACGGGCGTGGCGTGACACTAAAAAAATAACTCCACACTGATTGGTAATAAAGCGTAAAATCATAAATATAAAGTATTGCCTAATGTTTTATTGGAAACCTTCAACAGTATTGAATGTTGTGCATGAAAAAGCCCACTGTTGGCAAATGGAAAATGAAAGACTCCAAAAAACACATGCTGAATAGCATGTGCTAACTATAAATTGTGTGTACTATTAGTGGGCGTATTGCAGGTGATCCACTAAGACTGCCTGTGGAGTTGATAACAAGTGAAAAATGGTGCACTATTTAAATGAGGATTTTGCGTGTGTTCCGACCGTCACCAAGGAGACACTCATTTCCTCCACATATATAGCATTTTATGGTCCAAACTGTGACGTTTTTTCACACAAATATAACATGAACCACCTTTTCCTGGCTATATTGAAACGCGAGCCAGACAACAGAACCTTTTTTTAGATAAGTCCTTCTGCGGTCAAAAACTTTTGAGCACGACTGTATATGTATATATATGTGTGTATATATATATATATATATATATATATATATATATATATATATATATATATATATATATATATATATATATATATATATATATATGTGTGTGTATATATATATATACACTGTATATATGTATATATATACTGTGTATATATATACTGTACTCTATCATATATATATATATATATATATATATATATATATATATATCCATCCATTTTCTACCGCTTATTCCCTTTTGGGATCGCGGGGGGCGCTGGCGCCTATCTCAGCTACAATCGGGCGGAAGGCGGGTACACCCTGGACAAGTCGCCACCTCATCGCAGGGCTAACACAGATAGACAGACGACATTCACACGCACATTCACACACTAGGGCCAATTTAGTGTTGCCAATCAACCTATCCCCAGGTGCATGTCTTTGGAGGTGGGAGGAAGCCGGAGTACCCGGAGGGAACCCACGCATTTACGGGGAGAACATGCAAACTCCACACAGGAAGATCCCGAGCCTGGATTTGAACCCAGGACTGCAGGAACTTCGTATTGTGAGGCAGACGCACTAACCCCTCTTCCACCGTGAAGCCCTATATATATATATATAAATATATATATATATATATATATATATATATATATGTACAGTATGTGTGGGAAAAATCAATCGGGAACCCCTCATGAAACAGATCTGTAGAGATGAAGTAGTCTTGTGATTTTTCACACACATACAAATATTGCGCTCTACCACGGTATCGAGCATTATTCTCTGGATAATTTAATTAAGACATACTGTATATATATACATATATATACATATATATATATATATATATATATATATACATATATATATATATATATATGTATATATATATATATATATATATATATATATATATATGTATATACATATATATATATATATATATATATATATATATATATATATATATATATACATATATATACATATATTTATATATACACACAGTCGTGGTAAAAAGTTTTTATCTGACCACAGAACTTTCCTACAGAAGGACTTATCTTTGTCCATGTGATGTCAGATGAAACAAAAAATGAGCTGTTTGACCACAATACCCAGCAATATGTTTGGAGGAGAATAAGTGAGGCCTTTAATTGCGGGAACACCATTCCTACCGTCAAGCATGGTTGTGGCAACAACCTAAAATTATCAGCCCGGAGGTTGGGTCTTGGGCTCCGTTGGGTGTTTCAACAGGACAATGACCCCAAACACACGTCAAAAGTTGTAAAGGTATGGCAAAATCAGGCTAGAATCAAGGTTTTAGAATGGCCTTCCCAAAGTCCTGACTTAACTGTGTAGACAATGCTGAAGAAACAAATTCCATGTCAGAAAACAAACAAATGTAGCTGAACTGCACCAAATTTGTCAAGAGGAGTGGTCAGAAATTCAAACAGAAGCTTGCCAGAAGCTTGTGGATGGCTACCAAAAGCGCCTTATTGCAGTGAAACTTGCCAAGGGACATGTAACCAAATATTAACATTGCTGTATGTATACTTTTGACCCAGCAGATTTGGTCACATTTTCAGTAGACCCATAATAAATTCATCAGAGACTTCATGAATTTTTTTTGTGACCAACAAGTATGTGCTCCAATCACTCTATCACAAAACAATAAGAGTTATATATATATATATATATATATATATATATATATATATATATATATATATATATATATACACATATATATACACATATATATGTATTTAATGTATGCATGTGTTTTTCAGGCCTCACTTGAAGAAAGTTAGCATCTGCTGTCTACTGCAGGACGACCAGGTGAGATCCACACTGTTGTAACCTCCATCAGAGGCCATCATGAAACCACTCCTGCTGCATGTGTTTTCCGCTCCATCATGGTTGACGCCAAAACTGGATGGAAAGTGTTAATACATAAGAAAGTTAATATCACTTAATATTTTGACCGTTTTAATTTATTAGTTGTAATCGTCCCATATACTCAAAAATATGAATACAGCACTTTCCTAAACTATCCCATTCTTGATGGCAGCCACGATAGACCCCTGGCGATGGCGTGGCGAAGTTGTGAGAGTGGCCGTGCCAGCAATTTGAGGGTTACTGGTTCAATCCTCACCTTCTACCATCCTAGTCACGTCCGTTGTGTCCTTGGGCAAGACACTTCACCCTTGCTCCTGATGGGCCCTGGTTAGCGCCTTGCATGGCAGCTACCGCCATCAGTGTGTGAATGGGTGAATGTGGAAATAGTGTCAAAGCGCTATACAAGTATAACCCATTTACCATTGTCCGGCTTGAGCACCTATCCCCCCCCTCCCAAAAAAAACGTCTATGCACATGCTTGGGTGGTGGTGTGACCCACTCTGCGTTACCTGTGTGCAATCTCATGAGCAATAGTGATGCCCAGGTCAAAACCGGTGTCCTCTGTGATCACACAGCTCCATTCACTGGAGCAAGCCCCTCCCAGCTGTGTGACTCCCCTGACCTGCTTGTTCCCATCGGGCAACACCAGGTCAAACCTGAGTCATGCAAAACAGAGAGGAATAAAAAAAACTTCTTGGAGGTGTTCCCTTCACCAGCAGCAAACCTTGTGATGTACAAGAGGAGGTCGGCGTGAAGTGGGTCCGTGTCATTCGACGGGTTTATCCTTCTGCCCCAGTCGCACACGCTTCGGAGAGAGGCGGTAATGTTGGGAGACATGCGGATCTCTGGCTGGAAGAGGAGAAAGAACAAGGATCTATAGAGGGAGAAGAGCTGGGGGATGATCATGTCGTGTTTGCTGACCTCTGGTTCTGATAGAATGGTCATGCGGACCAGATGCACCCTCATGTTGGCACCCAGACTCATGTCTCTCAACAGTTCTGAGGCCTGTGGCAACAGTGAATTTAGACCTGATATCAGTTTGTGGCAATGATTTTATATTTCTTTTTAACCAGACAAAATCCCGCTCGGATCCTTTTCGAGGGTTTGCTGGCCAAGAAGCAGTAAAGTGGACAGAGATGGCCGTCCCACTGGTGAGTACAAGTCACATCACGATTTGAATTAGTTTATTGATGAAATTAATTTTTAATCAACCTTAGACAAGCATGATA
Organism: Nerophis ophidion; assembly: GCF_033978795.1. Taxonomy (NCBI): domain Eukaryota; kingdom Metazoa; phylum Chordata; class Actinopteri; order Syngnathiformes; family Syngnathidae; genus Nerophis; species Nerophis ophidion. Next base: position 65,216,542 of record NC_084617.1, on the reverse strand, counting down.
AACAATGTCCAACATTCGCAGGCAAGAGGACAAAGCGTGCAAGTAAAAAAGATTTTAAAAATTAAAAAAATGTTTGACTTCAAAAGAAAAACACTCCAACCCTTTTTTTCCAGGGGTCCCCAAACCTTTTGACTCAGGGCCACATTGGGTTAAAATAATTTGTGTAAATCTATCTATCTGTCTATCTATCTATCTATCTATCTATCTATCTATCTATCTATCTATCTATCTATCTATCTATCTATCTATCTATCTATCCATCTATCCGTATATATATATATATATATATATATATATATATATATATATATATATATATATATATATATATATATATATATATATATATATATATATATACGTTAGGTCAGGAAAAAACACAAAAGATATTTCATCCGTACAAGCCTGTTTCATAGGTTTTTCTTCTCTTAATAAAATGCAAAACAGTCTTGTAGGGATGAAATTGCCACTGTGTTTTTTCCTGACCAAACGTATATTCCACTCTACCCCTGAATTGACCACTGTATAACACATAAACTACAGAAACCTCGACTATATGTATATGCCATCCATCCATTCATCCACCCATCCATCCATCCATTCATATGTATTGATGTGTATATAGTTGTGCGTGTATATATATATATACTTGTGTGTGTGTGTATATATATATATATATATCCATCCATCCATCCATTTTCTACCGCATATATATATATATGGCAGAAGTGCATTGTGGGTCATGGAATCCTAACTGCTATATGCTATATGCTACTGCCGTAGCTATTAAAATGGACCATTTCATTGTTGGCGGTAACTTATAATAACTGAGAAGGGCTGAACAAAAATGGCACCGAAAAGGAAATCATGTACTGCAGATTACAAGCTGGACGTAGTGAAATATGCAGCAGAAAACGACAAGAGGAAGCGACGCATACCTTTGGAGTTGGCAGAGTTGTTTAGAAGCGACATCGAGGAAGAAAATTTCATGGGATTTATCGATTAGGAGTGACAGATTGTTTGGTAAACGTATAGCATGTTCTATATGTTATAGTTATTTGAATGTTATGTTAACATAACAGGCACCGTCTCCGTTGGTTATTTATGCATCATATAACGTACACTTATTCAGCCTGTTGTTCACTATTCTTGATTTATCTTAAATTGCCTTTCAAATGTCTATTCTTGATGTTGGATTTTATCAAATAAATTTCCCCCCAAAATGCGACTTATACTCCAGTGCGACATATATATGTTTTTTTCATTCTTTATTATGCATTTTCGACATGTGCGATTTATACTCCAGAGCGATTTATAATCCGAAAAATACGGTACACATTTCCAACATCCTGTCCAATACTTGATCGTAGTTAATCTACACGGCCCACTTGGGAGTACATTTTTCTCCATGTGGCCCCCTATCTAAAATGAGTTTGACACCCCTGGCATAACTCATACTCATGCATAATTTATCTAATAATTATGTTTAAAAGTGTGTGATAAATGACCGGAATATTGGACAAATATGCAAACAACATTGTTTTCAATATGAATGCATTTGTCATGATCCGCTACTTGGATCATGTCATATTCTGGTTTTGGTTTTGTTTTATATCACATCTTGTTAGCGTTTGTCTTCCGTAGTCCTGGTGTCACTTCCTGTTTTGTTCTGTTGTCATAACTACGCATTTGTGACACCTGCCTTTTGTTTTTGATGCGCACCTGCCTCCTAATTACTGTCCGTATTTAAGCCTGCCTTTTTCGTTACCCACAATGCCAGCAAAGCGTCACAGTAGACCTCGAGCTACTGTGACGCTTTGCTGGAATTGTGGTTATGCGGGTGCGTTCTCTCTATAATGCAGGCGGACTGGACACAGAGTGAAGGTAAGAAATTATGATTTATTTCTACTATAAAACAGACTAAGAACAAAAAGACTTGCACAAGGCACTAAAGAAAAAAACAACAGAACTAGCATGGGAGCTAGAAAGAAATGAAAGCGTTAGCATGTGAGCGAAGGACATAAACGAAGGAATAGCGTGGAAGCTAACGAATACAAAAATACTTTTACCACAATAGGAATCAGCGACGTCACCTGTTGCACCGATCAGCAAATTAGACTGCGAGAGAGAGTAACAAAAAGGGAAGGCTTCAATACGGACAGTAATTAGGAGGCAGGTGCGCATTAAAAACAAAAGGCGGGTGACACAAATGCGTAGTTATGACAACAGAACAAAACAGGAAGTGTCACCAGGACTACGGAAGACACACGCAAACAAAATGTGATATAAAACAGAACCAAAACCAGAATATGACATGATCCAAGTAGCGGATCATGACAGCATTGTTTATTACCTCTGGCCCGACCTCTATTGTAGGAGTCAGAGGTAACCGCAACATGTAAGTGTAAAAAAAAAACCCACAACATTATGATTTGTACATTTTCAGAATGTGTGTGTTCTATTTTTAAACAAAGATCTGAAGTTGTCTTTATTTTTAAGTTATCGTACCGTGATTTTACCAGTACGGCCCACTTGGGAGTAGATTTAACTCCATGTGGCCCCCTGATCTAAAATTAGTTGTCTATACAGACAGTAAGTTATTGACTAAAGACCAGGGGTCGGCAACCCAAAATGATGAAAGAGCCATATTGGACCAAAAATACAAAAACTAATCCGTCTGGAGCCGCAAAAAATTTAAAGTCATATTATATACTGATAGTGTGTCATAAGATATACATTGATTGATTGATTGATTGATACTTTTATTAGTAGATTGCACAGTTCAGTACATATTCCGTACAATTGACCACTAAATGGTAACACCCGAATAAGTTTTTCAACTTGTTTAAGTCGGGGTCCACGTTAATTGAATTAAGAGGACTTAAAGGAAACCAAATGAACTCAAATATAGCTACAAATGAGGCATAATGATGCAATATGTACATACAGCTAGCCTAAATAGCATGTTAGCATCGATTAGCTTGCAGTCATGCAGTGACCAAATATGTCTGATTAGAACTCCACACAAGTCAATAACATCAACAAAACTCACCTTTGTGCATTCATGCACAACATTAACAGTTTGGTGGACGAAATGAGACAGAAAAAGAAGTGGCATAACACACATCTTAGAAAGTCTGAGAAAGTTATACATGTAAACAAACTACGGTGAGTTCAAGGACCGGCAAAATTAGTAGGACAAAACGGTGCTCGCCAAATACTGAAAGCAGTAAAGAATGTTTAATGTAAACTTTGTGCTTTATAACAATTAGGGAGGTTTGTGTCTTTTTTGTCCTCCTACAGAAACCACATTAACACAAAAAATATATTTTTTTCCTCTCATCTTTTTCTGTTTTTGTTAAAGCTCTAGAGCAGGGATCGGGAACCTTTTTGGCTGAGAGAGCCATGAAAGCCAAACATTTTCAAATGTATTTTTCGGAGAGCCATATATTTTTTAACACGGAATACAACTAAATGCGTGCATTTTTAAGTAAGACCAACATTTTTAGAGTATAATAAGTCTCAGAATAACATTGTTATTCTGAAGCTAACCATCCAGCCATCCATTTTCTACCGATTGTCCCGTTCAATAATAAGCAAAATGCTTCTTAGCATTAATGCGACTTTTTGAACAGGTGGGGTAGAAAATGGATGGATGGATTAAAATGCATGAGAAAGTTTTATTTTTAACTCTGTGATTACCAGCGGAATTATTCATGACTTATCATGTTAAGCAATGTCAGCTAAGATTCATCTGAGAGCCAGATGTGGTCATCAAAAGAGCCACATCTGGCTCGATAGCCATAGGTTCCCTACCCCTGCTCTAGAGAGCCGCTAGGGCGGCGCTATGCGGCTCTATAGCCGCGGGTTACCGACGCCCGCTATAGAAATAACTATTTTCAGTAGGACAAGGGCATTATATTTCTTTTAAGTGGCATTAATTAGGCCTTTAAATCCATCCATCCATCCATCCATCCATCATCTTCCGCTTATCCGAGGTCGGGTCGCGGGGGCAGCAGCCTAAGCCAGGCCTTTAAATCCTTTCAGCAAAAATATGGCAAGTATGACACATAAAGTTGACCTGCTATCCCCGTTTAAATAAGAAAATCTAATTTCAGTAGGCCTTTAATGGGGAAATCGGCGCTTTCTCGGTCCGAATCGCTCTCGCTGCTGGTGGCCATGATTGTAAACAATGTTCAGACGTGAGGAGCTCCACAACCCGTGACGTCACGCGCGCATCGTCTGCTACTTCCGGTACAGGCAAGGCTTTTTTATCAGCACCAAAAGTTGCAAACTTTATCGTGGATGTTCTCTACTAAATCCTTTCAGCAAAATTATGGCAATATCGCGAAATGATCAAGTATGACACATAGAATGGACCTGCTATCCCCGTTTGAATAAGAAAATCTCATTTCAGTAGGCTTTTAACTTAAAAAGCATGGGATTAGATTTGCCGATACCCTTCTTGTGTAGGGCTCACACTTACTATGTTGAGGTTGGTGAGGATGTAGCGTTCTGTGTCCTGCTTGTGGAGCTGCTGGACATCAGGTCCGACCACCACCAGCAGTTCCAAGTGCGTGACACCAGGCATGGGATCGCCCCGTCGAGGCCGACTTCTTGCTGTGAACAAAAAAAATCACATTTGTATTATTTGTATTCCCCTTGATTCATTTCTAAGCCTGAACTAGAAACTTATACCTGAGATGTCAGACGGAAGAACATTCCGAACCACGTTTGTTTGGCTGCTGTCGGCATGAAAAAACTGCGGGACGAATTAAACAAATGAAAACATAAGAAAACCTACTAAATCCTGCCTGAAAATCGGCCCATATTTCAAGGATCTGTTTATTCAGAGGTCTGGTGCAAAGCAGCACGTTATAGTTACATCCACGCAGGTTGTGGGTGTTTTTCACAGATGATAAACAGTTTAAAGTTGAAAAGTCCAATGTACTTTGCAGAGGCCCAGAGCAGTGGGATCTTACGCCACAGCGCTCCCGGTCGCCCGAATAGCTTTTCCCCCCTACCTCGGCCGATGGAAATCTCATTAGAGCGTTGAAGCCAGGCGGCTGTAGCAGCAGACAGAGCAGAGTCACGAGCACCATGTTGCCCACCTTCCTGTGCACATGCCTAACCATGGTCCCACTCTGCCCCCTGGGACCCCGCATGGAGGGAATGTCCATAGTGTGTATGCAAACAGATGACAGAGAGGGCCCTCATTGGTTGCCTCGTTTGTGTGTACGCTCTGACTACAATCGTTTGTTTTTTTTCGACATTTGGAACATCCTCTTTTATTTGTTTTATGGTGCTGTAGAGCAGTGTTCTTCAACCTTTTTGGAGCCAAGGCACATTTTTTGCGTTGAAAAAATTCAGAGGCACACCACCAGCAGAAATCATTAAAAAAACCAAACTCAGTTGACAGTAAAAAGTCTTTGGGTATGACTTTAAACCATAACCAAGCATGCATCAATATAGCTCTTATCTCAAAGTACGTGTAGTGTCACGACCTGTCACTTCACGCCGTGACTTTTTTGCTGTTTTCCTGTGCGTAGTGTTTTAGTTCTTGTCTTGCGCTCCTATTTTGGCGGCTTTTTCTTTTTTTTTTTTTTTGTATTTTCCTCTAGCAGTTTCATGTCTTCCATTGAGTGATATTTCCCACATCTACTTTGTTTTAGCAATCAAGAATATTTCAGTTGTTTTTTTATCCTTCTTTGTGGGGACATTGTTGATTGTCATGTCGTGTTCGGATATACATTGTGGACGTTGTCTTTGCTCCACAGTAAGTCTTTGCTGTCGTCCAGCATTCTGTTTTGTTTTTTTTACTTTGTAGCCAGTTCAGTTATTAGTTTAGTTCTGCATAGCCGTCCCTAAGCTTCGATGCCTTTTCTTAGAGACACTTACCTTTTCTTTATTTTTGGTTGAATCATTAGATACCTTTTTCACCTGCACACTGCCTCCCGTTGTTCCCTGTCATGTTTTGTGGTTACGTTCTGTTTGGTTCTGGACTCATTGAGCACTCTTGATTGTTTTGTCAACATGGCAACTCATTAGTTTTACCTGTTATGTGTTCACAACTCACGCACCTGATTTGTTTGGACTCACGCACCTGTCAATCACTGCACCACTATTTAAGCCTGTAGTTGTCAGGCAGTCAACCTTGCGACATCACCTTCTACACACTCTTGACACTTCTGATTGCTCACTTATTGCCGTAGTTTCATGCTTTTCACGTCACAGTAAGTGTAGTTTTGTTTCATGTCCTTAGTCTGTTTATGTGTTAGTTTTGTTCCTTCGTTAAGTTTGTTCCCCGCCTTGTGCGCCCCCTTTGTTTTTGTAGTACTTTTGAGTGTTAAAATTAAATGATATTCCTACCTTCTACCGTTGTCCGGAAAAGTCCGTTTACGTCCTTGGAGAACAACCCTCGCCGCAAGTTGCGTCCCCCCCCCTATCATGACAGAGTTTTTGTATCCTTCTGTGTGGGGACATTGTTGATTGTCATGTCATGTTCGGATGTACATTGTGGACGTTGTCTTTGCTCCACAGTAAGTCTTTGCTGTTGTCCAGCATTCTGTTTTTTTTTTTTTACTTTGTAGCCAGTTCAGTTATTAGTTTAGTTCTGCATAGCCTTCCCTAAGCGTTGATGCCTTTTCTTAGAGACACTCACCTTTTTCTTTGTTTTTGGTTGAATCATTAGATACCTTTTTCACCTGCACGCTGCCTACCGCTGTTCCCTGTCATGTTTTGTGGTCACGTTCTGTTTGGTTCTGGACTCATTGAGCACTCTTGATCGTTTTGTCACCATGACAACTCATTAGTTTCACCTGTTATGTGTTCACAACTCACGCACCTGATTTGTTTGGACTCACGCACCTGTCAATCACTGCACCACTATTTAAGCCTGTAGTTGCCAGGCAGTCAGCCTGGCGACATCACCTTCTACACACTCTTGACACTTCTAATTGCTCACTTCTTGTCATAGTTTCATGCTTTTCTCGTCACAGTAAGTGTAGTTTTGTTTCATTTCCTTAGTCTGTTTATGTGTTAGTTTTGTTCCTGCGTTAAGTTTGTTCCCCGCCTTGTGCGCCCCCTTTGTTTTTGTAGTACTTTTGAGTGTTAAAATTAAATATTATTCCTACCTTCTACCATTGTCCGGAAGAGTCAGTTTACGTCCTTTGAGAACAAACCTCGCCGCAAGTTGCGTCCCCCCCATCATAAAAGAGTTTTTTTATCCTTCTTTGTGGGGACATTGTTGATTGTCATGTCGTGTTCGGATATACATTGTGGACGTTGTCTTTGCTCCACAGTAAGTCTTTGCTGTCGTCCAGCATTCTGTTTTTGTTTACTTGGTAGCCATTTCAGTTTTAGTTTAGTTCTGCATAGCCTTCCCCAAGGTTTGATGCCTTTTCTTAGAGACACTCACCTATTGTTTATTTTTGGTTGAATCATTAGATACCTTTTTCACCTGCACCCTGCCTCCCGTTGTTCCCTGTCATGTTTTGTGGTCACGTTCTGTTTGGTTTTGGACTCATTGAGCACTCTTGATTGTTTTGTCAACATGGCAACTCATTAGTTTTACCTGTTATGTGTTCACAACTCACGCACCTGATTTGTTTGGACTCACGCACCTGTCAATCACTGCACCACTATTTAAGCCTGTAGTTGCCAGGCAGTCAGCCTGGCGACATCACCTTCTACACACTCTTGACACTTCTGATTGCTCACTTCTTGTCATAGTTTCATGCTTTTCTCGTCACAGTAAGTGTAGTTTTGTTTCATTTCCTTAGTCTGTTTATGTGTTAGTTTTGTTCCTGCGTTAAGTTTGTTCCCCGCCTTGTGCGCCCCTTTTGTTTTTGTAGTACTTTTGAGTGTTAAAATTAAATATTATTCCTACCTTCTACCATTGTCCGGAAAAGTCAGTTTACGTCCTTTGAGAACAAACCTCGCCGCAAGTTGCGCCCCCCCCCATCATGAAAGAGTCTTTTTATCCTTCTTTGTGGGGACATTGTTGATTGTCATGTCATGTTCGGATGTACTTTGTGGACGTTGTCTTTGCTCCACAGTAAGTCTTTGCTGTCGTCCAGCATTCTGTTTTTGTTTACTTGGTAGCCATTTCAGTTTTAGTTTAGTTCTGCATAGCCTTCCCCAAGGTTTGATGCCTTTTCTTAGAGACACTCACCTATTGTTTATTTTTGATTGAATCATTAGATACCTTTTTCACCTGCACCCTGCCTCCCGTTGTTCCCTGTCATGTTTTGTGGTCACGTTCTGTTTGGTTTTGGACTCATTGAGCACTCTTGATTGTTTTGTCAACATGGCAACTCATTAGTTTTACCTGTTATGTGTTCACAACTCACGCACCTGATTTGTTTGGACTCACGCACCTGTCAATCACTGCACCACTATTTAAGCCTGTAGTTGCCAGGCAGTCAGCCTGGCGACATCACCTTCTACACACTCTTGACACTTCTGATTGCTCACTTCTTGTCATAGTTTCATGCTTTTCTCGTCACAGTAAGTGTAGTTTTGTTTCATGTCCTTAGTCTGTCTATGTGTTAGTTTTGTTCCTGCATTAAGTTTGTTCCCCGCCTTCAGCACAGCCTTTGTTTTTGTAGCACTTTTGAGTGTTAAGATTAAATAATGTTCCCACATTCTACAGTTGTCCAGAAAAGTCAGTTTGCGTCCTGGGAGAACAAACCTCGCCGCAAGTTGCGACCTCCCCAGCCCCCATCATGACAGAGTTTTTTTTATCCGTCTTTGTGGGGACATTTTTGATTGTCATGTCATGTTCGGATGTACTTTGTGGACGTTGTCTTTGCTCCACAGTAAGTCTTTGCTGTCGTCCATCATTCTGTTTTTGTTTACTTTGTAGCCAGTTCCGTATTAGTTTAGTTCTGCATAGCCTTCCCTAAGCTTCGATGCCTTTTCTTAGAGACACTCACCTTTTCTTTATTTTTGGTTGAATCATTAAATACCTTTTTCACCTGCACACTGCCTTCCATTGTTCCCTGTCATGTTTTGTGGTCACGTTCTGTTTTGTTTTGGATTCATTGGGCACTTTTGATTGTTTTGTCACCATGACAACCCATCAGTTTTCACCTGTTATGTGTTCACGACTCGCTCACCTGATTTGTTTGAACTTACGCACCAGTTTTCAAGCACCACAGCACTATTTAAAGCCTGTAGTTGCCAGGCAGTCAGCCTGACGACATCACCTTCTGCTCACCTTCGACACACCCTTGTTATCCATGCCAATGATCCATGTTCCTTTATCGTTCCAAGTAAATTTTTTGTTATTCATGCCATAGTACAAGTTTTTTTTTTATGTCCATAGTTTTGCCTTTGTGCAAGTTTTTGTTTTCATAGCCAAGTTTTGGACCTGCGCTGAGAGCGCCTTTTGTTGGTTCCTGTTTATAGTAAAATTAAAATATGTCATTACCTTCACGTCGTGTCCGGTCCTATCGCTTTGCACCACGGGAAAACAAACCACACCAAAGTCCAAGTCTTGACATTCCTCACATCTACAAAGAAATTAGCTACCCGCTGCAACCTACTGATATGGAAGAGTATTACATGGTTACCCTGCCGAGCTCTAGACAGCACCGACACACAACAACAACACATCATTTGCAGACTATAATTACTGGTTTGCAAAAAAAAAAAAGTAACCCAAATAGGTGGAATTAGATAATCTCTCTCGGCACACTAGTGTGCCGCGGCACAGTGGTTGAAAAACACTGCTGTAGAGGATTTTATTTTTGTGCTTAAGTTTGACAACAAACCCTAGTTTTAGCATTTCTTGTATGTCTCTTCCACAACCTCTCCAACATTATGAGCAATACACCACTGCTATTATCTATTATTACCAATAGAGGGCAGAAGTGATCCTAAAAATAGTCTGGAAGAAAAATCCACATCCCGCATACCCACACAATGTTATTAAAGGTCTTAATTATAGGGTGAGGAAATAACACCATAGCAACATGTTTATGCATGGAGAAAAAATATTGTGTGCTGCAGCATACATTTTCACACAATGGTCTTTTTTTATGAGTTGATTGGCTGTAACCAAATAGTTTTTCCCCCAAAATGTGTAACTCTGACAAAAGAAATGGACCAAAAACAAATGTCCACTGCAGAAAAAACACTGGTTCTCATCGTCATCATCATCATCATCATATTTCATCCACAGTCTGCAGGCTGAAAACTAAAAATCAATGCTCCTTCCAGACCACCACCCGTAGTTGTGTTTGGTCTAGTCCGGGGGTCAGCAACCCGTGGCTCTAGAGCCACATGCGGCTCTTTAGCACGGCTCTAGTGATTCCCTGGACCTCTTTTAGAGATGTGTGAAAATGGAAAAAGGTGAAGAAAAAAATATTTTTGGTTTTGATATAGTTTCTGTTGGAAAACAAACATGACACAAACCTTCCGAATTGTTAAAAATCCCACTTTTTATGTTAAACATGCTTCACTGATGAGAGTATTCGGCAAGCACCGTTTTGTCCTACTAATGTCAGTGATCTTTGAAATCATCGTAGTTTGTTTACGTGTACAACTTTCTACAATGCTGCCACAGAAAGACGAGTTTTATGCCACTCCTTATTCGTCTCGTTTTGTCCACCAAACGTTTTATGCTGTGCGTGAATGCACAAAGGTGAGATTTGTTGATGTTTATTGATTTGCTGGAGTGCTCATCAGGCAAGCCCAAATGTTAGAATTTTTAAATGAAAGAAACTGCTGTTCTAAATGTGTCCACTAGATGACGCAATATTAACTCCTTGTATCTTAGATGATGCTATATATGCAAAAAACACAAACAAAAGGAAAAGGAGAAAACTACATAAATATCATCCAGTGATTTGATTTTGATATTTTTTTTATTTTGATGTATTGAATATTAACACCATTGAACAAACATGACACAAATCGTCCTCATTTTTAGAAATCCCACTTTTTATGTTAAACATGCTTCACTGATGAGCGTGTTTGGCAAGCACCGTTTTGTCCTACTAATTTCAGTGATCTTTGAACTTGTCGTAGTTTGTTTGCATGTAGAACTTTCTCCGATGCTGCCACAGAAAGACGAGTTTTATGCCACTCCTTATTTGTCTGGTTTTGTCCACCAAACGTTTTTTGATGTGCGCGAATGCACAAAGGTGAGATTTGTTGATTTGCTGGAGTGCTCATCAGGCAAGCTCAAATGTTAGAATTTTTGAATGAAAGAAACTGCTGTTCTAAATGTGGCCACTGGATATCGCAATATTAATTATTTGTATATTTCTAGATGATGCTACATATGTAAAAAAAAAAAATTAAAAAAATAACCCACATGTTAGTGCACCAGTCAAGGAAAATGAGAAAACTACATAAATGACATCCAGTAATTTGATTTTGATATTTTTTTAATTTGATGGATTGAATATTAACATCAATGAACAAACATGACACAAACCTTCCTAGTTGTCAGAAATCCCACTTTTTATGTTAAACATGCTTCACTGATGAGAGTATTCAGTAAGCACCGTTTTTTCCTACTAATGCCAGTGATCTTTGAACTCATCGTAGTTTGTTTACATGTACAACTTTCTACGATGCTGCCACAGAAAGACGAGTTTTATGCCACTCCTTATTTGTCTCGTTTTGTCCGCCAAACGTTTTATGCTGTGCTTGAATGCACAAAGGTGAGATTTGTTAATTTTTATAGATTTTTTGGAATGCTCATCAGGCAAGCCCAGATGCTAGAATTTTTTAATGAAAGAAACTGCTGTTCTAAATGTGTCCACTAGATGACGCAATATTAATTATTTGTATATTTGTAGATGATGCTACATATGTAAAAAAAAATAATTAAAAAAATAATCCACATGTTAGTGCACCAGTCAAGGAAAATGAGAAAACTACATAATTGACATCCAGTAATTTGATTTTGATATTTTTTTAATTTGATGGATTGAATATTAACACCAATGAACAAACATGACACAAACATTCCTAGCTGTCAAAAATCCCACTTTTTATGTTAAACATGCTTCACTGATGAGAGTATTCAGCAAGCACCGTTTTGTCCTACTAATGCCAGTGATCTTTGAACTCATCGTAGTTTGTTTACATGTACAAATTTCTATGATGCTGCCACAGAAAGACGAGTTTCATGCCACTCCTTATTTGTCTCGTTTTGTCCACCAAACGTTTTATGCTGTGCGTGAATGCACAAAGGTGAGATTTGTTGATTTGCTGGAGTGCTCATCAGGCAAGCCTAAATGTTAGAATTTTTGAATGAAAGAAACTGCTGTTCTAAATGTGGCCACTAGATGACGCAATATTAATTATTTGTATATTTGTAGATGATGCTACATATGTAAAAAAAAATAATTAAAAAAATAATCCACATGTTAGTGCACCAGTCAAGGAAAATGAGAAAAATATGGCAATATTAATTATTTGTATATTTGTAGATGATGCTACATATATAAAAGAAATAAATAAACCACACGTCTCTGAACTCATCGTAATTTGTTTATATGTACAACTCTCTCCGATTCTGCCACAGAAAGACGTGTTTTATGCCTCTCCTTATTTGTCTCGTTTTGTCCACCAAATATTTTAGGCTGTGCGTGAATGTGCAAAAGTGAGATTTGTTGATTTTTATTGATTTGCTGCAGTGCTCATCGGGCATATTTGGTCAATCCATTACCGCAAACTTGCAAATAGCTTTGATTTATAGATTTTTTTTTTTTTGTAGATTACACATTCCGTACAATTGACCACTAAATGGTAACACCCGAATAAGTATTTCAACTTGTTTAATTCGGGGTCCGTGTTAATCAGTTCATGGTAAAGCTCACAGCAAACAAAACTCCAGCCCTGACTGGAGGGCGGGGCAGGTATAAATAGTGGCCTGATTGGCAATTGCCACCAGGTGTGCCAGACTGCCAATCAGGTACAGGTGAGGGAAACGAATGTTCAGGGAGACGTGCAGGAAGAAGAACCAAAATAATAGCGCTGACAGGAAATAAAACACAAACAGAGGAACAAGTACAACATAAACAAACTGTGAGCATTATTGTGCTTATTTCAATATTTACATGTTTGCAAATACAGGCCTATACACAGTAGTAAGTACAGTATTAGGACATTTGGCCATACTGGAAATGAAGAGTTTTGCAGATAACAGCAGTTTGGATTGTGTCTGTGGGAATTTTGGTCCGTTCATAACATTTGCGGAATCATTTGTCTCTGATGTCCAACCAGAGGGCCTGTCTCACATTCTCTTCTCCAGTCCATCCCGAAGGTATTGGACAGTTTTGAATCAAGGTCTTCCACACGAAAGTCATCCAACTGCAACTTTACAACGGTCTCAAAAGAACAGAAACGTCTAAAATGTCTTGGTATGATGAAAAAGCATTCGTTATAATCTTGCGAGTGATTGATTGGTTATCGCAAACTCTAACCTTGTCGGTTTATGTATTCCTTTTATTGGCAGCCTCTGTCACAGCCAATGTTTTTTTTTTTTTTAAATCTTAGCAGTATGCCAAGCGTTTTTTTGTTTTTTTTCTCGATTGCTCTCAGCCAAACGTTGAAAAAGCTGACTATCATCTTCTCTTCCTGTTCTCTGCTTCGTCCGTCCTGAGCGAGGATATGGTTTATCTCCATAAAGCTTGGATTGAAGCCCCACGTGACATCACTGAGCTAAAAATCTGGCCATTGTCGGTCTAGAATTAACAGCTGCGTGTCAAAGGCCTTACAATGCTGACCCGAGACCTCAATGCTGACCTGGATTTACAAGACGCGGCCGACTGCGATAAGTGTGTTGTTGATCCATGATGGAGGGAGGGATTGTGTATTCATGATGCGATAAATTATATATCTGGAGCCATATGGGATACTCCGACGGGCACAACAGACGATGCCGTAGGACCATTGCTGTTTGTGTCAGGGTTTTTTGGTGACGAACCCCAAGATGCAGAGATGGAGGCAGGCATGGAATGTGAAAACATGATTTAATCAAATACTAAGACCAAAACCAAACCAAAAGGGTACAAACACAAAGCGCGCACGAGGCGGATAATCAAACAAAAGGAGCTGGCCTGGGAGCTAGAAAATAACGAACAGGAGCTTAGCGTGGAAGCTAGCGGGTAGCGAACAGGCAAACAGAAGTCATACTTGTATAATGAAAAATAAAATGGAAGCAGGGAACAAAAAAACAGTAAGCTACAAACATCAACTGAATATAGCTTATCGCTACGCTGCAAAGACAAGGTACGACACGACAGGGGCGATAACACATCACAAGAGCGACTCACGTGACATCGACAAGACAAATGACGATACAATGATACAGCAACTGACACAAGACAAAGGAGGTACAAATAGGAGCCGGCTGATTGGCAACAGGTGTGGCCAGATGCCAATCAGCCGCAGCTAAAGGGGAACACGGCACTCAGGGAACAAGACAGGAAGCTGACAAAATAAGAGCACCAGACAGGAACTAAGGACAGGAAATACTAAACACACTAAGGAGGAACACAGCACTCAGGGAACAAGACAGGAAGCTGACAAATTAAGAGCACTTGACAGGAACTAAAAGACAGGAAATACTAAACACAGGAAACAGACAAATGCAGAGGAAAAAACTAAAACAGACAAACTGTCAGGGGCAAGCCTGACAGTTTGTTAGCAATGAATAAGTCAGGGGTGTCAAAATCATTTTAGATGGGGGGCCACGCGGAGAAAAATCTACTCCCAAGTGGGCCGGACTGGTAAAATCACGGCACGATAACTTAAAAATAAAGACAACTTTAGATTGTTTTCTTTGTTTAAAAATAGAACAAGCGCATTCTGAAAATGTACAAATTATAATGTTGGGGTTTTTTTTTTTACACTTACATGTTTTGGTTTGGTGGCTGCAGGATTAGGTCTCTGTTATTTGCAGATGATGTGGTCCTGATGGCTTCATCTGGCCGGGATCTTCAGCTCTCACTGGATCGGTTCGCAGCCGAGTGTGAAGCGACTGGGATGAGAATCAGCACCTCTGAGTCCGAGTCCATGGTTCTCGCCCGGAAAAGGTTGGGGAGGAGATCTTGCCCCAAGTGGAGGAGTTCTAGTACCTCGGAGTCTTGTTCACGAGTGAGGGAAGAGTGGATCGTGAGATCGACAGGCAGATCGGGGCCACTGTAGCCCCCAGTCCCCCTCTGTTGCAAGTCTCGAAATGTATTGTGAACAACTCACAATGTCGTCGTGGGGGTTCCATGGATCACTCAGGAAGGACATGATTTGAGCAGGTTTGACTCTCGTTTATTTTTCAATAACAAGCTGTCTTCCGGTCTGGTCGCTTTTCAGCTCCTTCTCCGCTGCTCGCTCCTCGGTCGCTTTTCAGCCGGCCGCGTCTCCGTCTCTCGTGTCTCGCTCTCTGTTGCTCTCCCTCTTCTGGTTCTGCTGCGGGCTCCCCACCTCCTTCTCTCTCACCCTGCTCCGCTGCTGCCCTTTTTTACAAGATAAGTTGATTGTGTGTCGATGCACGATCCACGCACCTGAATTCGATTGCGGCGTCGCTCCCGGCACGCCCCGCCTCTCTGCTCGGCTGCATTTTTCGCCTCCTTGCTGCCATCTTGAGCCGGGCTCCAGCGAGCCCTGCCCTGCTGCTCGTTCACCGGCTCCGCCTCTTCACATACAGTCTATGTTGTAATATGTATATGTGCTTTCCTATGGAGGTTTTTTTCCCACTCCAGTCTGGGCTCCTAAGGGACCAGATTGTATTTTTTTTTACTCATCCTCCCCCAGCGTTTATTTTTTTCCTATCTTTTACACGGCGCCTCTTGGCGACCCCTCAGCATTCCTGTTCTGTCACCCTTTACACTGTTTGTCTAATCTTGAACGAGTTTGAAATGAAAACATAGTTTCATTGTACTTGTGCAATGACAATAATCAATCAATCAATCAATGTTTATTTATATAGCCCTAAATCACAAATGTCTCAAAGGACTGTACAAACCATTATGACTACGACATCCTTGGAAGAACCCACAAAAGGGCAAGGAAAACTCACTCCCAGTGGGCAGGGAGAATTCACATCCAGTGGGACGCCAGTGACAATGCTGACTATGAGAAACCTTGGAGAGGACCTCAGATGATCCCCCAGGGGACCGAAAGCAATGTATGTCGAGCGGGTCTAACATGATACTGTGAAAGTTCAATCCATAGTGGAACCCAACACAGACCTACCTACCTACCTACCTACATTCGATTGACAATATATCAAAATATTTTATTATCATATGATAAGATACCAGAACTCTCCAAAATAACTGTTAGATTAAAAATAGCTATGTCAGGCTTGCCACTGACAGTTTGTATGTGTTGTAGTTTCTCCTCTGTGTGTTTAGTATGTCCTGTCCTTCGTTCCTGCCAGCACTCTTATTTTGGTTCAGCTTCCTGTTTGTCTCCCTGCGTGCTGTTTTCCCTCAGCTGTGGCCTTTTTGGCACCTGGCCACACCTGGTGTCAATCAGCCCGCTTCTACTTTATCTGCTTTGTTCCTCCAGTCAGTGCTGGATTATTGTATTGTCATGTCGCTTGTGTATCGTCGCTCCTGTCGTGTCGTGTCTTAGCGGTTTTTAGCCTACTCCCTTTTGTTCCCTGCTCCCAAGTTTGTTTTTATTTTACATGTACGACTTCTGTTTCCTGTTCGATTCTTGCTAGTTTCCATGCTAAGTTCCTTTTTGTTTACTAGCTCCCTTAGTTTGTTGTCCGCCTCGTGCGCGTTTTGTGTTATTAACCTTTTCTTTGTTCTTGTTCTATTATTTTTTCCCATTCAATGCCTGCCTCCTTCTCTGCATCTTGGGGTTCGTCAACAACAACGTTTGTCAAGCTAAATAGACGTAATTAATTAAGTAACCATTATTTGTTGACATTTTGTTTCAAAGCCAAAGGGAGCCATGGCAGTGGCATGAAAGAGCCAAATATGGCCCCGGAGCCCCAGGTTGCAGACCCCTGGTAGAGCACTTGTCATCACCACAGACAGTTGGCTGATGAAAGTTTCCAACCTTTTTCCAAGATGACTTTAAGTCGTTTGGCTCTGGCTTGTGCATAAAAGGATTGCCATTCATCTGCTGCTCGTGGGTGAGCCCTCCATCTGTCACTCCCGTAAAAGATTCATGTGTTCACTCCCACGATGCTTTCTTTTCTACACTGTAGATATGGCGAGGACTCCCTTATCACCAAGACGCCGTGTGAGGTTCATTAGCAGCAAAAGTAGCGTGATGCACTTTTACATCCGCGGGAAAGTGATCATTGAGCTCGGTGCAGCTATTTTCTTATCTTGACAGCGGAAAAAAATGTTATCGGGAAGCCGTTGCTGGAATCCGGCGCATCTTTCATCTCCTGCAGCTTTTTTTTGTCTAACGTTGGCGAGGGGTTTATTTATAAAACTGTCACTGTGATTGATCTTCATTTGGAATCAAGGGAGCAGCCATCCAAAAAGAAGAAAAAACAGAAATTGTCAGATGACATTTTTCTTTCCCTATATTTAAGGATGTTTCTTTCAGTTATGGTTAAGTTACTATTTTAATCATGATGTAAGTCCAACGGACTGGACTCTCACACTATTATGTTAGATCCACTATAGACTGGACTCCCACTATTATGTTAGATCAACTTTGGACTGGACTCTCACACTTGAATGTTAGATCCACTACAGACTGGACTCTCACACTGTTAACTAGATCCACGATGGACTGGACTCCCTCACTATTATGTTAGATCCACTATGGACTGGACTCCCACACTATTATGTTAAATCCACCATGGACTAGACTCTCACAATATTACCTAGATCCACTATGGACTGGCCTCTCACACTATTATGTTAGATCCACTACGGACTGGACTCTCACAATATTACCTAGATCCACTACGGACTGGCCTCCCACACTATAATGTTAGATCCACTATGGACTGGACTCTCACACTGTTAACTAGATCCACTATGGATTGGACTCCCACATTATTATGTTAAATCCACTATGGACTGGACTTTCACACTATTAACTAGATCCACTATGGACTGGACTCTCACACTATTATGTTAGATCCACTATGGACTGGACTCCCACACGATTATGTTAGATCCACTATGGACTGGACTCTCACAATATTATGTTAGATCCACTACGGACTGAACTCCCACACTATTATGTTAGATCCACTATGGACTGGACTCTCACACTGTTAACTAGATCCACTATGGACTGGACTCCCGCACTATTATGTTAGATCCACTATGGACTGGACTCCCACACTATTATGTTAGATCCACTATAGACTGGACTCTCACACTACTAACTAGATCCACTATGGACTGGACTCTCACACTATTATGTTAGATCCACTATGGACTGGACTCTCACACTATTATGTTAGATCCACTATGGACTGGCCTCTCACTCTATTATGTTAGATCCACTATGGACTGGACTCTCACAATATTACCTAGATCCACTATGGACTGGCCTCACACTATTAGGTTAGATCCACTACGGACTGGCCTCTCACACTATTATGTTAGATCCACTACGGACTGGACTCTCACAATATTACCTAGATTCACTACGGACTGGACTCTCACACTATTATATTAGATCCACTACGGACTGGCCTCTCACACTATTATGTTAGATCCACAATGGACTGGACTCTCACACTTATATGTAAGATCCACTATGGACTGGACTCTCACACTATTATGTCAGATCCACTATGGACTGGACTCTCACACTATTATGTTAGATCCACTACGGACTGGCCTCTCACACTATTATGTTTAATCCACTACGGACTGGACTCTCACAATATTACCTAGATCCACAATGGACTGGACTCTCACAATATTACCTAGATCCACAATGGACTGGACTCTCACCATTATGTTAGATCCATTATGGACTGGACTCTCACACTACTGTATTATGTTAGATCCACTATGGACTGGACTCTCACAATTTTATGTTAGATCCACTATGGACAGGACTCCCACAATACTACCTAGATCCACAATGGACTGGACTCTCACACTACAATGAGGTGGCGACTTGTCCTGGGTGTACTCCGCCCTCCGCCCGAATGCAGCTGAGATAGGCTCCCGCGACCCCAAAATGGACAAGCGGTAGAAAATGGATGGATTAACACTTATACTATACACCACCAACTAGTGTTGTAACGATACCAATATTTTGATACCGGTACAAAAATTATTTCTATACTTTTCGGTACTTTTCTAAGTAAAGGGGAACACAAAAAATGGCATTATTGGCTTTATTTTAACCAAAAAATCTTATGGTACATTAAACGTGTTTCTTATTGCAGTTAAGTCCTTAAATAAAATAGTGAAAATACAAGACAACTTGTCTTTTATTAGTAGGTAAACAAAGAAAAGCTCATAATTAATCTGCTGACATATGCAGTAACATATTGTGTCATTTATCATTCTATTATTTTGTCAACATTATTAAGGACAAGAGGTAGCTCTGTTCTATTTTTTGGTTTTGTACAATATTTATTATCTAAAAGTTAGTCACATGTGCTATTTTTGCGGGGCAAACACCTATTTTAATTCATCGCAGTGTGAGGCGTCGTTTTGAGACACAAGACAAGTCAAGAGCTCTGTCAAAAATTGTATTTAGATTGTACAATACAGCTCGGTTGGTAGAGTGGCCGTGCCAGCAACTTGAGGGTTCCTGGTTCGATCCCCGCTTCCGCCATCCTAGTCACTGCCGTTGTGTCCTTTGGCAAGACACTTTACCCACCTGTTCCCAGTGCCACTCACACTGGTTTGAATGTAACTTAGATATTGGGTTTCACTATGTCGGTGGGTCAGCAACCCGCGGCTCTCGAGCCGCGTGCGGCTCCTTAGCACCGCCCTAGAGGCTCCCTGTGGCTTTTTTAAAAATGGAAAAAGCTGGGGTAAAAATATAGTAATGTTTCTGGAGGAGGAGGACAACCATCACACAAACCTTCGTAATTGTTAGAAAACCCACAGTGTAATATGTTTGTGTTTATGCTTCACTGATGACAGTATAGGGCTTCACGGTGGCAGAGGGGTTAGTGCGTCTGCCTCACAATACGAAGGTCCTGCAGTCCTGGGTTCAAATCCAGGCTCGGGATCTTTCTGTGTGGAGTTTGCATGTTCTCCCCGTGAATGCGTGGGTTCCCTCCGGGTACTCCGGCTTCCTCCCACTTCCAAAGACATGCACCTGGGGATAGGTTGATTGGCAACACTAAATTGGCCCTAGTGTGTGAATGTGAGTGTGAATGTTGTCTGTCTATCTGTGTGGGCCCTGCGATGAGGTGGCGACTTGTCCAGGGTGTACCCCGCCTTCCGCCCGATTGTAGCTGAGATAGGCGCCAGCGCCCCCCGCGACCCCAAAAGGGAATAAGCGGTAGAAAAATGGAAAAAAAATGGAAAATTGTGATATATATATCTTACCGGAGACATCATTTGATTATTTGTCCTCCAGCAGCAGCTGTTTAAAAGACAGCTGGGAGCTTGGTTCCTCGGCTTCTCTCTGAGACACTGGCGGTCCCCGCAGCCAGCCGACCTCGAGGTATGTCTTTACAATCTCACTAAAACACTATTAAAACAGTAAGCAGATAAGGGATATTCCAGAATTATCCTAATAAATGTGTCTAATTACATCTGAAACGCTCACACTGCCGCTGCCCGGAGCCGTCGCTTTTTATTTATTTTTTATTATTTATATATTTTTCTAGTCTTTCGCTATCAATATCATCATCCACGAATCTTTCATCCTCGCTCAAATTAATGGGGAAATTGTCGTTTTCTCAGTCCGAATAGCTCTTGCCGCTGGAGGCTCCCATTATAAACAATGCCGACGCCCGCTATAGACAATAACTATTTTCAGTAGGACAAGGGCCTTATATTTCTTTTAATTGCCATTAATTAGGCCTTTAAATCCTTTCAGCAAAAATATGGCAAGTATGACACATAGAACGGACTTGTTATCCCCGTTTAAATAAGAAAATCTAATTTCAGTAGGCCTTTAATGGGGAAATCGGCGCTTTCTCGGTCCGAATCGCTCTCGCTGCTGGTGCCCATGATTGTAAACAATGTTCGGATGTGAGGAGCTCCACAACCCGTGACGTCACACGCATATTGTCTGCTACTTTCGGTAAAGGCAAGGCTTTTTTATCAGCGACCAAAAGTTGCGAACTTTTTCGTCGATGTTCTCTACTAAATCCTTTCAGCAAAAATATGGCAATATCGCGAAATGGTCAAGTATGACACAAAGAATGGACCTGCTTTCCCCCGTTTAAATACGAAAATGTAATTTCAGTAGGACTTTAATGCGTTGCCTTCATTATAATACTTACATAAGGCTTTTAACTTTTTGCGGCTCCAGATTGTTTTTTTTATCATTTTTGGTCCAACATGGTTCTTTCAACATGTTGGGTCGCCGACCCCTGCACTATGTAAAAGCGCTTTGAGTCACTAGAGAAAAGCGCTATATAAATATAAATCACTTCACAATCATTTTGTGGGAAAGAGACATTGTCTTTGGAAGTTTAGTCCCAACTTGTTTGGGGATATAAAGTTGAGCAATGACTGGACGGAGAACAAATCTATATATCTGTCGCGTCTGATTAAAGCCAAGCACATTTGAGAGACGACCGCTGAGCTCAGCATGAGAGAGATTAGGAGTCTCTCATTAATTGAAGCCATCTCCAACCCCGTGTTAGCAGCTCTGCTCCCCGCAGTCGACGGCAATAAGGCACGGCAGGTACTGTTAGTGCATTCCCGCTCAATTTGGATGCGAGCCTTCTTTTTTGCGTGGGTAGAAATGGCCCTGTTGGGAGACAGTCTGTTTGCACACTGCTCTGGGGAACTACATTTTGATGAGCTGCACGTGGAAAAAAAATAAAAAAAAAATAAAAAAAAATGCTCCGCTTTTAAAGTTTACAGCACGAGTAAAAGGAATGAGGTCATGATTTGTTGGGGTTCGGAGAAATTACTCATCCTTTCCTGGTTATTATTGCCCATTAAGGTAGCACGATACTGTACAATATGAGTATTTTTGTTTTATGCATTATTACAGGGGTAGGGAACCTATGGCTCTAGAGCCAGATGTGGCTCTTTTGATGACTGCATCTGGCTCTCAGATACATCATAGCTGACATTGCTTAACACCAGACCTGGGTGTTAAGCTTTTTAATCAGGCCCACCGGACATTCCCAAATAATTTTTTTAGATCTTCAAGATGGAAATTGTAGCTGCCATCATGATGTGCAGTGATGTTTTCTAATGACCGTGAATCTTGAACTATACAAAGTAATTCAAAGGTTGAAATCTGCTCTTTTACATGATATACTAGTTACTACGGTAATATAATTAGTTACTATGCTAATCTAATTTGTTACTATGGTAATCTAAGTCACGGCAGCTCTGACGAGGCACCAAGCATTGTGGGTGGTGAGCGTTTCCACAGAGTGTTTCCAGAGCAGTAAACCTGAAATGCGGGTGTTAGGGACAGATGCGGAAATACATTTTTACAACAAAGTTCTAAAGCTTAGTGATATAAATCAGATTGTAAGTGAGGTTTTTTTCCCCCTCACTTTCATATTTTGATGTGTTTGTTGCGCTTTGCCTGATTGTAAAACATGTCGATCGAAAGGTGGTGTTGTCAATATTCAGTGTTTTATCGTTCACAGTTAATATTGTAAATCCCACATTCTTTATTTTCATGTACATTCTGAGTGTCTCGTTCAGTGAAAAAAAATTTAAAATTCCATTCTGTTTTTTAAGAGAGTCTCTCATAAATCTTTTAGCATTCAATCAGACATTATTGTGAGTTTTTGTATTAGTGTTCCTAAAAATCAGATATACCGGCCCCCAGACAC